>NC_056743.1:59398414-59468414 GCF_019279795.1 Protopterus annectens | reverse complement strand
CTTACTGTCAGAAACAGCAGTAAACATTCTGGTTTTATTTTAACAGGTACAGACTGATTTGGTGGTCTTGCTGTTAATTACTTTCTCAAAAGGTTTCTCCAACACCAGAGTTCAACAGCATTGATTTTGTGATGCGCAGCCTTTTTTTTTAGTTCAACACTCACTGACATATATTATTGCTGAGAAAAAAATAACTTTGGCAACTTTTATTGATGGTGTGGTGGTTTTGCTATTTATGTATGCACAATTTGTATGTATTTATTTGTTTACTGACATTTGTTTATCAAAAATGTCCAGCAAGTGCCCTGCTTCAGCAGAGGCCTGGTATCATATTTAATGCAATCAGTGTTTACAGTAACACATTTTGTAATGCAATTTCAGTGAATACATGACATAATAGTCCATATAAAAAAATTTGTATTGGTATTCACAAAATTAATATACAAGCATTGTATTGAGAATTTACAGATAGAGTTGTGTATAAGATAAGTAGAAGTAATTTAAGAAGTATAATAGAGTGAGGTATTAGAGGAGATAAGCAAGTTTAAGTGTTAATAGAGAATAATACAGATTTCCCTACCGGATCAGTCAAGGCCTAGATTAGCAACGACCACCTCCAGTACCGTAGCCATCAGGGTGCTGGTGGAAATTGGACTTCTGTTGGCTGAAGGAGAAGAGGGGGAAGGCATGCCTGGAGGCAGGAGGAGAGGAGGAAAGTTAGGAGTGTGGAAGTGAGGGTATAAACTTTGAATGCTGGCAGTATGACTGGTAAAGGGAGAGAGCTACCTGATATGATGGAGAGAAAGAAGGCTGACCTATTGTACATGTAAGAGACCAGATGGAAGGGGAGAAAGGTTGGCTCCAATTGTTCTACCATGGTGTGTATGGCAAGAGAAATTGGGTAGGGGTTATCCTGAAGGAACAGTATGTCAAGAGTGTTTTTGAAGAGTGTCAGAGTGATGTTTATGAAGCTGGAGATTAATGGTGTGATGATGAATGTTGTTAGTGCATATGCTCCATAAGTTGGGTGTGCGATGGATGAGAAAGAAAAATTTTGGAGAGAGTTGGATGAAGTGATAGAGGGTGTACTCAAAGGCAAGAGAGTGGTGATTTAAGTGGATTTCAATGGGCATGTTGATGAAGGGAACAGAAGGGATGCTGTTAAGGAGAGGAATGCAGAAGGTCATATGGTAGTTGAGTTTGAGAAAAGCATAGACGTAGCTGTGGTGAATACATATTTTAAGAAGAGGGAGGCACATGGGGTGAAGCACAAGAGTGGAGGAAGGTGCACATAGGTGGATTATATCCTATGCAGGAGGGACAGTCTGAAGGAGATTGGAGATGGCAAAGTGGTAACAGGGGTAAGTGTAGTTAGGCAGCATAGAATAGTGGTCTGTAAGATGACACTGGTGATCAAGAAGAAGAGAAGGAGATAGAGAGGGCAGTGCCAAGTATCAAATGGTGAAAGTTGAAAAAGGATAACTGTAAGGTGGAGTTCAGGGAAGAGTTAAGACAGGCAGTGCTGGCATTGAACAATTACCAGATAGCTGGGCAGCCACAACAGAGGTGTTAAGGGAGACAGCTAGAAAGGTGCTTGGTGTGACATCTGGACACAGGAAGGGAAGACAAGGGGATCTGGTGGTGGCATGAGGAATTACAGGAGAGATTACAGAGGAAGAGGTTGAGAAGTGGGATTGTCAGAAATGAAGAAAGTAGACAGGAATACAAGGAGATGAGGCATATGGTGAAGAGATAAGTGGCGAAGGATAAGATGTATGGCGAGTTGTATGAAAAGTTGGACACTAAGAAGGGAGAAAAGGACCTGTACTGATTAAATAGACAGAGGGATCGAGCTGGGAAACGTGCACCAGGTTAGGGTGATAAAGGATAATGAGGGAAACATACTCACAAGCAAGGAGAGTGTATTGAGCAGATGGAAAGAGTACTTTGAGGGGCTGATGAATGAAGAGAATGAGAGAGAGAAGTTTGGATGATGTGGGGATGGATAGTGAATCAGGAAGCATAACAGATTAGCAAGAAGGAAGTAAGGACAGCTATGAAGAGGATGAAGAGTGGAAAGGCTGTTGGTCCAGCTGACATACCTGTGGAAGCATGGAGGTGTTTAGGAGAGATGTCAGTGGGGTTTTTAACCAGATTGTTTAATGAAATCTTGGAAAATGAGAGGATGCTGAGGAGTGGAGAAGAAGTATATTGATACTGATTTTTAAGAATAAGTGTGATGTGCAGAGATGTAACTACAGAGGGATACAGTTGATCAGCCAAAGCATGAAGTTATGGGAAAGAGTAGTGGTAACTAGGTTAAGAAGGGATGTGATGATTAGTGAGCAGCAATACAGTTTCATGCCAGAAAAGAGCACTACAGATGCGATCCTTGCTCTGTGTGTTGATGAAGAAGTATAGAGAAGGTCAGAAGGAGTTGCATTGTGTCTTTGTGGACTTAGAGAAAGCATATGACAGGGTGCCTAGAGAGGAGTTGTGGTATTATATGAGAAAGTCGGGAGTGGCAAAGAAGTATGTAAGAGTGGCACAAGATGTGTACGAGGGCGGTGTGATGGTGGTGAGGTCTGCGGTAGATGTGACAGATGCGTTCATGGTGGAGGTGAGATTACATCAAGAATCAGCTCTGAGCCCTTTTTTATTTGCAGTGGTGATGGACTGGTTGACAGGCAAGATTAGACAAGAGTGCCCATGGACTATGATATTTGTGGATGATTTGTAGTAAGAGTAGAGAACAGGTTGAGGAGACCCTGGAGAGATGGAGATATGCTCTAGAGAGGAGAGGAAGGTCAGTAGGACCAAAAAAGAATATATGTGTGTGAATGAGAAGGAGAATAGAGAAATGGTGACGTTGCAGGGGGTAGAGTTGGCGAAGGTGAATGAGTTTAAATACTTGGGATCAGCAGTTCAGAGTAATGGTGAATGTAGAGGAGAGGTGAAGAAGAGAGTGCAGGCAGGGTGGATTGGGTGAAGAAGAGCATGAGGAGTGATTTGTGACAGATGGGTCCCAGTAAGAGTGAAAGGAAAGGTCTACAAGATGGTAGTGAGACCAGCTATGTTATATGGGTTGGAGACGGTGGCACTGACGAAAAGACAGGAGTCAGAGCTGGAGGTGGCAGAGTTAAAGATGTTAAGATTTGCATGGAGTGTGATGAGGATGGACAAGATTAGAAATGAGTATATTACAGGGTCAGCTCAGGTTGAACAGTCTGGAGACAAAGCCAGAGAGGCAAGATTGCATTGGTTTGGACATGTGCTAAGGAGGTATGCTGGGTATATTGGGAGAAGGATGCTAAGGATGGAGCTGCCAGGTAAGAGGAAAAGAGGAAGGCCTAAGATAAGGTTTATGGATGTGGTAAGAAAGGACATACCGATGACTGCTGTGACAGAGCAAGATGCAGAGGACAGGAAGAAATAGAAACATGATCTGCTGTGGCAACCCCTAATAGGAGCAGCTGAGAGAAAAAGAAGTATTGACGGAAAGGTAATTTGGTTGTGCTAATTAGAAGCAGATATAGTGGTTTAACTACTACAATAAAGTGAAGTATTACAAGGGGATAAGCAATTTAAGTGATTTATGGCTTTAAAGGGAGTTATATGAAAGGTGATGAAGGATGCTAGAGCTATGCCCCAAATTAGGAGCAGTGACATAGCCAGAAGACAAAGAATGTCCTTTATTAATGGTTTGGAAAGATGAAAGACAGAGAGGATATCCTTTAGTAATGGTTTGAAAAGATGAAGGTGTGCGGTAGACCTGACTTTTACAGGAATTTTGTGAGAGAACTTCTTTTCCCCCTCTTCTCTCGCTTTCTCTCCTCTTTTTGTTGCTGTTATGGAGTCCAAGTCCAATCCTAGATCAGACAACCCTTTAGTTTTCAAAAAATGCACTTCCTGTGGGCACAAGATCCCGTTGTCTGATGCTCACAGGGAGTGCATTTACTGCCTAGGGCCCTCACACTTAAACAACTCCTGCTCTGTTTGTTCTGCCTTCTATCCAGGTGCCCTGGCAGAGGGGTGGAACAGAGTTTTTCTTAAGGGTTTGCTTCTCTCTACCTCTTTTCCTGCTGTCCCTTCAACCTCACGGGCTCAACCCCCCTCCAGGAAACACAAGGAGACCCAGGAAGCCAGGAAACACTCCCTGGATTGGTCTTCTACCATGTCTGAGACTGTATTGAAAGCACCGAAAACATCGGATCCGACTTCCTCTGGGCCGACTCTGTTTTCTCCACATTGTCCTCCTCCTCCTCAGGCTCTGCTGGCTGGTTCAGAGCAGAGTACTTCCTGTGGGGAGACCTCTGTGCTGGAGAAGCCATCTAGACCACCCTGGAACACTTCTTCCACCAGGTCTTCCCATACTCTATCCGAGAACAACGTGGATAGATTGATGATATAGTTTCTTCTTTATGTTCCAGACAGGTTATTTCCTGAAAATTAGGTTATACCTCCGATTCCAGGACGATATATGCCTAATTTGGAAGGGTTCTTGTAGGAACTTGGAGAATTTTTTGACTTACATAAATGAAACTACCACTTTCCTTCACTTCACATGGAAGTACAGCACTCAATCCATTGATTATTTGGACATTTCATTAAGTAAAGATATTTCCAACAATAGCTATGTGGCTAGAATCTTTAGGAAGGAAACCTACTTCAATTCCTTCCTCCACTTCAGTAGCTCACATCTGTTTCATTAAAAGAGTTTGGTTGTCAAAGGGCAACTAGTTCAAGCTGCCCGAATGACCACCTCTTTTGAAGACTTCCTTGATGAGTGTGATTTTCTACGTTCCATGTTCCTTAGAAGGGCCTATCCAGTGAAATTAATTGAGGGGTTAGTGGAAGAAGTTAAAACCAAAAGACTGGTCATTTCAAGCCAATACTGGACAAGCAACATACATCTGTAGATTTGATAGACTCTCATATAGAAGTAGTTCTTAATGAGTCTAGTTCTCAGAACTTTAGTCTTAATGAAACAAAAGAAGTTTCATCAGATTTTACTAAAGCACTTATCACTTATAGTAAGGAGGCCCAAGCTTTAAGATTAATCTTTGAAAAAAACTGGCCCATACTACTGGAAGATTCCTACATGAGACAACATGTGGGATATAAACCCACGATTATATACAGGAAGGGGCCTAATTTTAAAGACCTACTTAAAATTAAGCAGGGAGGTGAGCTACGAGGTGGACAAGGAATGACCAAGTGTGGGGCATGTTCCTGGTGCCACAAGGTTCAAGTAGCTAACAGTTTCATAGTGAGAGACTTAATATATTAAGTGAATAGTAAATACAATTCTTGTTCCAAAGCAGTAGTTTATTTGGCTTCCTGCTCTGCCTGCCAGTGTTTCTACATTGGGAAAATGGAAAGAAAACTCTGGCAGAGAATTTATGAGAACGAATATGCTGTAAAGACACAAAATCAGAACAATGCCTTGGCTAACACATTAATTGCAATAGTGAACATAAGTTCAGCTTTATGGCTATAGATTCAGTACCTATACAGGACAATAAGCCATGGGGGCTACTTTTAGAGATAAAAGAGCTCAGGTGGCAAATCCACTTACAGGCAGATAATTGGCCAGGTCTGAATGAGCATAGCTCAATAGCCCCTGTGCTGAAGTTAAAAACTCTTGAAATGATAAAAGTGAAGGTAGCATCAGCTAGTTAAAACTTACTTATATACATACGTTTTATTTTACACAAGGTTTTTTTTTATTTGTTGCAAGTATTTTTTACATATTTTTAAATATTTTTTGGTACTTAGTATTATCGCAACCACATTTTTAAGCAGGCACAATTGTGACTTGTCAAGAAACAACTGCATGTACTACTGAAAAGGGTTGTTTTAATTCCTAACCGCTGTTGTATCACATTGGGTAGGCAGCAGGAACAGGAAGAATGGCAACATTACTCTTCCCATTTACTGTGCAATACAAACAAGCAAGTGTTAAAATTACAATGTTTTTCAGCCAAACATTCTTTTGGAAAATCCAAAAAGTCACGGCCACTGTAAAAAAATATGTTATCAGGCTGCATGAAGCTCATTATGACAGCATATGGCAATAGAAAAAAAAAATAGTTTATTTGATTGTCATGTCATGCCAAGATAGAAACCACTATGGGAAATATAAGATTTTATTTATTTAACATTTGTTGACCGGGAATGTCCGACTAGGTTCCACAGAGCCTGTTTTCAGCGGAGGCCCGGGGAGAAATGCTCCAGATGCATGTCTTTGGAATGTGGGAGGAAACCGGAGTACCTGGAGGAAACCCATGCGAACACAGGGAGAACATACAAACTCCACACAGAAGGCACCCCAGCTGAGAATCTAACCGGAGAACCTCTTGCTGTGAGGCGACAACGTTAACCGCTGCACCACTGTGCCGCCCAAGATTGTTTAGTGGACGCGCTCACACACATACGAAAACTGTTAATCTCACCACTGATGTTGCCCGCCTAACAAATGGTAAACAACAGCAAAAATATTAAAATGATAAGGAAAATAATAGTAATAAGAATCGTCCACATTTACAAGTAAGAGAGGATGCAATCCCGTTTGTAAACCAGCTTGATGGAGGGGAAGTGTGAAAGAATGTGATTGGCCAAGTCGGTAATCTGAAACCTAGGCAGTGTAAGCCATCACTGACAGAAAGTTTGAAAATACCACAGTTATAAGTGTGGATGTATAATGTTATGGCATGTGTGAATTTGTATGTGCGTTAATTACATTAACGAGTTTCAGCAGGAGAAGGGCTTATAAATCAGATGCTTATTATGTCAGGAAAGTGGTTGCGATAATTCGTCAGTACCTATTTTTTAAATTTAATCTATTGTATTTGCACATATTTATGAAATAGGTGTAGTCAGTCATTTTTAAGAAATGTTCTTATGAGTTTTTAAGTCATTGGAATTTAATGCAGTTTTTTAACACCAAAATCCAGTTCTTAAAAATGCTTATGAAAGTTTTCAGCATTGGTTTTATATTGTTTACATAAGATGTTTAATGAATTTTACCTTATAGTCATTCATAGTTTATTTATAAATGCAATAATTATAAGCAGTAGTAGGCAGATGCATTTAGAGTGAATAGGTGCTTGTGTTTTCATGTATATGTGATGGATTTTAAGTCCATTAATATCAATGAGTTGTTTAACCAACACTAAAGGAAGTTTATAAAGGATGTGAATGTGAAACTAACAGTTGTCTGAAGTTTAACACTTTGTTTAAATGAAAGTGCTAACAGGATACTTTATTTCAAAGAATAAAGGATTTGTGTGATTTTCCAGCATCGTGGGCTTGTCTTTTATCTAAACTTGCTTCCAATAGAGTCTGTGAACTGCCTTCTTCATTTTTATTCAGTTTTGAGTGTTTTTTCTGTTTCTTTTATAGTTTTTTTAGGAGTGGATCCATATAGCGGTTTTGCCAGTTTCATCCTCCACCAGATCCAAAAGCAGAATCCCCCCGCTCCATCCTGTTGCTCCTTCTCCGATTCAACCTTTGGATTTGGAGTCTGCTGGTGTTTTGGATCCAAGAGCCGAGACATCGAAGCCAATAGTGGTGTTCTCTTCATCTCCGATGACCTCTTCGACGTGCTCGGCCCCGACTGGGTCAGCATTAGTGTGGCATGGAGCCAGAGCCTTGACGTCAAGTCCAGGGGGTTTACACTGACTCCAAAATTTTCTGAGTTTTCACTCCCCCTCAGAGCCTCTGCTTTCAATAGCTTGGCTCAGACTCCTCTTTCAGAGCAGAGGGCTCCGGGTGCATGGGGGACATCCATTCCATTGGCTTTGGCTCCAGAGGGATGACCCTCAGGTACTCTGAGCCCCTCTGCATTCAAAGTGGTGGAGAGGGTCCTCTCCCATCCCAGGAGAGCCTCTGTTCTTCCTTCCTTGGCACCACTCCCCACCCACATGAATCCTGTTTCTGAGGCCTCTCATCTACCATGGGGACAGCCTGCACCGGAGTGTCTACAGTCCATCCCTTCAGTGGAACCCCAGTTTTCTTCTGACACCTCCCTGGAGCATCCCACTGAGGAGGTGCTTCAGAAGAGATGGTGTAAAAGGAGGCACCTGGATCCCTCCCAGGAATCCCTCACTACTGACACTGATTTCAAGGAAGGGGAGGGGTTCCCAAGATCTCCACCTGAGGATGTCTCCTTTGGAGACATCCTAGAGATACTCCACCAAAGAGATGGTTAATCTGCCCAAAACCCCACCCCAGAGGAAACAGTACTGTTGGTGGCTTTCAGGTATGGAGCATCTACATCCTGGGTAACCCCCCCCCCCCGTGCAGATGCTCTGATTGAACTAGTATCTACCATGGAATGGAAGGAACCAGATACTGTAGAGCCCATCCTGATGAGAGCCGACAAGATTCTGACTGCACTAACTGACAAACCTCACTGGAATAAAGGGATCCCAGTAGATGCCATACTGGTTGCAGCAGCCACTAAGAAGGAGCTTGGTCAGGAAAGCTCCTCTGTCCATCTCCCCTAATAGGGAGTCTAGGGCTATGGACACTTTCGGTAAGCGAGTTTACGCTTTTTCCACCTTCACCTTACAAGCGTTAAACTACCTATCCCATTTTACTAGACCGCAAAGAAACCTTGTCAAAGAACTGTGAGTCTACCCCAGAGTCCATGTCTGCCAAGGATCAGAAGACATTTTCTTCCAGAATCGCCACTCTACTTTTCATATCTTATGCATCCATGAGGTTGATCTCCCATGCTGCAGAGGGCACCTCTAGGGCATCTGATTCAGGAAT
The DNA here is from genome assembly GCF_019279795.1 of Protopterus annectens. Taxonomy (NCBI): domain Eukaryota; kingdom Metazoa; phylum Chordata; order Ceratodontiformes; family Protopteridae; genus Protopterus; species Protopterus annectens. The sequence goes on along the minus strand of NC_056743.1, from coordinate 59,459,636 downwards.
TGCCATCAGGTAATCATGCCTGGATGTGGCTGTGTAACTTTGCAGAACCTTTCAAGGTACCCTTTGTCAGTGTCTCCTTCGACAGATCATCCTTAGTTGGTCCAGCAGTCAGAGACACACACTCTCAAAGCAAGAAAGATGGAAAGACCTTGTCTGCCATTGGGATCCATTTTTCTGCCCCACAAAGGTCTTTCTCCAGGAACCAACAAGGAGAAGAACAATTGTGGTTCAAGAAATCTCAAGGTCCTTTTCAGGAATCTCAGGGATACTTTTCTCTCAGAGGCAGATGGGATGATAACTACAATGGAAGACACTGCCTCCATGGCAGAGAGGGTCCACAGAACACAGGGTCTTTGAGATTCCTTCTGGAAGAGAACCTTCTAGCACTCCTGAACAGTGGTTCGACTGCCCTCCTCTGGAGGCAGTAGGGGGGGCACTTCTCCTTACACCCACAAGCCTGGACAGCGATCATGAACCATCAGTGGGTGCCGAGGATGATGTACAAAGAATACTTTATTCCCCATTTTGAAAAACCCCAAACCAAAGACTCTCCTACCTGATGTCCCACCCAAAATGGAGGGAGAAGGCAGCTCAAGAAATCACAAAGCTGCTACAAAAAGTCATCCAGGAGGTCCCTCCAACCAAATCGGATCAGGCATTTACTCAAGATTCTTTTAGTGCCAGAAAAGATGGGGGACCTATGACCCATCCTAAACTTAGCATCCCTGAACAAATCAGTGAAGATTTCAAAATTCAGTATGGTCACAGTCGAGTCTATTCTATCTCTTCTGAGAATGGAAGACTGGATGTGCTCTATAGACCTGAAGGATGTGTATTACTACATCAAAAGGGACAGATGCTCCAGATGGTACCTTAGTTTCAGGCTGGGAGCCTGCCATTACCAATTCAGATCACTTCTGTTTGGTCTCACCACAGCACCTAGGGTGTTCACCAAATGCATAGTGGTTGTCGCAGCTCATCTCAGGCTGCAGGGATTCCATGTGTTTCCATATTTGAATGTCTGGCTCCTAACCCCACAAACCAGGCATCTACTTGTTCAAGCCAGACATTGTTTGTTACAGATAGCTCCCTCTCTAGGCATAATGATCAATACTGAGAAATTCCATTTGCAGCCAGTTCAAACCATACACCTCATCGGAGCATGTTTGGACACAATCTCAACAAGGGCTTACCTTACTCCGGACAGGATCACAACTTTGCAGTCTCATATCAGATTCTAGCCATCCCTGCTCCCACAGCGAATTTAGTACTCAGGGCTTTGGGTTCCATGGCAGCTAAGATAACTTTGTTACCCACAGCCCCTCTACACATGAGTATTGCAATGGACTCAGCTGTTCAATGGTCATTACAGACGCACCCCTTAAACTTTCTGATCAAATGTTCACAAGTGTCAGGGACTCTGTTCTTTGGTGGCTTCATTCTCCAAAGGTCATGCAGGGACAACCTTTTGTTCTCCCCTCCCAAAGCAACGCTGACCATGGATGCTTCCCAGATGGGGTGAGGGGTCATTTACTGCGTCATTCAGTCCAAGGCACATAGACTCACCAAGAGACCAAATTGCATATCAGTGTCTTGGAGATGAAAGTGGTCCTAGTGTTGCAAGCTGTACACAGCTTTCTTCCCCTGGGAACAGTTGCAGTACAGTCAGACAATATGTCTGTTGTGTCAAGAGGCGATGAGGGTGTGGCATTGTGTGATCTCTACCAACTGCTTTCTTACAGCAAAACACATTCTTAGGGAGTCCAACATCCTGGCAGATAGGATCAGCAGAGTTTTTCTGATTTCTCAAGGAAGTTCTCTGAATCAGTCAGTGGCAGACATGATTTTCCGCAGATGGGGTCAACCCTGCTGCAATCTATTTGCATCTTCCTTCAGCAAAAAATGCAGCAGTTTCTTTGCCCAGATCCCTCCACAGGGTCAGTCACCAAGGGATGCTCTGGTTCACGCTTGGCCCAATGGTCTACTTTACGCTTTCTCTCCAGTTCCTTTAATCCTCAAAGTTCTGCAGAAAGCATACAGGTTGAAGAGTAAATTTATCCCCATTTCCCCTTTTTGGCCTCAAGTCTGGTTCACCTTTGTTCTCATCTAATTTGTCCGCCGATGAATCTGGATCCAGTTCAAGATCTGCTGTCTCACCCATCGGAGCATACCCCCTCAGATCTTCAAGGGCTGAAATTAACCGCATGGTTTCTACAATTCCTATGATGGCAAGACATTCCAGGCTTTCACTCCCGGTCTAAAAAATCTTGATCTCTGCTCATAAGTCCTCTACTAGGAAAATCTTCAAGAGCAAATGTTAGAGATTTTCCTTATGGGCCCATTGACAACAGATGGATGCTTTTACTGCTTCCATTCTGAAAGTTTTGGATTTTTTGGCTTCCCTCTTCCAAAGTGGAGCCAGATACTCCACTATGAAAGTACAGTTAGTAGCTATTTCTGGTTTTCAGACTGAGAAAATTTCACCATATCTGGCTTCATTTAAACTTTGCAAAACGTTTCTGAAGGATACCTTTTTACTTCATCCCCTGCTCAAAGATCCTACTCCTCTGTGGGATCTGACCATGGTTTTACAAGCCCTAGTCATTCCTCCTTTTGAACCTGCATTTAAGGTAGACTTGAAATTTCTTTCATGAAAGACAATTTTTCTGGTGGTTATCCCCTCACCAAGGAGGGTTTCAGAGCTACAAGCCCTTTCCTCTAAACTCCCTAACCTAATCTTTCGCAAAGATAGAGTTACTCTACATACCAACCCATCTTTCTTACCCAAAGTGGCTACAGAGAATAATATAAATCAAGCTATCAACCTTCCTGTTTTCTTCCCCAACTTTCAAAACAAAGGAGAGTATACTCTGGATCTTATGGCTCTTCATAGGTAATTACGCTTTTACCTGGACAGAACTAAGTCTTGCAGAAAGTCAGAACAGCTGTTTGTATCCTTTTCTGATGTGAGGAAAGGGCCAGCCATCACAAAGACTACCCTTGCCAAATGATTGAGAGATTGTATTTCCTTTGTGTACTCTTCCAAGAACAGGCCATTACCTGGCAAAATCGAGGCTCATTCTACAAGGTCTATGGCAACTTCTCAGACCTTTTGGTCTAGAGTGCCTATTGATGATATTTGTGCAGCTGCAACATGGTCAAACTCCCATACCTTTCTTACTCACTACAAGTTGGACATTACCTCCAGGAACAGAACTACCTTTGACTCTGCAGTGCTCCATAATATCCTACCAAGTGGGCTGCCCTAGGGTTATCATAGCTGGGGATTCTGTCCCACAGGCTGAGGAAGAATGCAGTGGCAACACAGATGGAATGTTATGGTAAGAACATAACTTCTTTTTTTATTCACAAGTTGGGTGCTTTTGTCATTTTGTAAGCAGACTTCAGAAATTCTAGTGTGGTCTGTAATTATAACACTAGGTAGGTGGCCACTGAGGCTGCTGGGGTGGGGTCACTAGATGTAATTTTGTTGGGTTTGAAGGTCAGAATTTGAAGAATGGCAGATTCTGTGGTGCTGTTTTTGATATATTGAGTGGGGTGCAGAAGAGTTTGATGAGACCTTAGAGGTTTATTGCATTATTTGAGAGGCTGCTGTTGACGGTTTGCCGGTAGATATTGAGATCTCTCGGTATAATTGCTTCATTCAGGATCTTAGTTGTGACCCAGTAGAACTCTTCTATTCTTTCAATGTTATTACAAAGAGGTGTGTGTGTGTGTGTGTGTGTGTGTGTGTGTGTGTGTGTGTGTGTGTGTGTGTGTGTGTGTGTGTGTGTGTGTGTGTGTATCTATATATGTATGTATTTATTTATATGTATAATGCATGTTGATTTCTGTTTTTTAGTTTGAAAGGAGAGATGAGAATTGTTGTATCATTTAACAGAGGAGAGGTATTAGGATTCAGGGCAATTTCTAAGGTGTTTTGTTCATAATGGGCACTTCACCACCTTTTTTCTTGGGTCCATATCAAGAATATTTTGGGCTATAGAAAGGATGTCTTCAGTTTTACTTCTTGTTTTAGTCAGCTTTCTGTGGGTACTGTAATATTGCGTGAATTTTGGGCTATCCATGCATGGAATTCTGTGATGTAATTTCTTGTACTACATTGATTAGTATTACAAAGGAGTAGTCCTGGAGAGTTCGCCAAGTTTTCTGGGTTTATGAATGGTAAGATTTAGGGCATTTATGTTGTTGTTCCTGTGTTGTGCATACATTACCAGAGAGCAGAAGCATAGCTGGCTCAACTTGCGGCCTGTGCTGATACGATGAACTAGAACCCCACCCCCCTCAGCTGTACAAGTGAAGAGCCAAAACAAAAAGGACATCTGCAAAACTGCAGTATGTTCCTGGAGACAGTACCCAGTACCCCCTCCCAGTTCTTCAGCTCTTCAAGTGAAGAAAAAAACTTCAGCTGCTTCTACCAGAACACCAACCAGATTCACCCCCCCCCTGCTAAAAATGTCCTGTTTCTGTGCCCTGTCCCCATGTTTTATTTATTGATGGTGGTATAGCCTAAGTAAGATGGTGTTGTGTTATGGCACCATTTCAGTACTTGCCAGTAGGCTATAAAATTCTGTTGCCAATGTAGCTGCAGTGTGGAAAGGCAAGGCCAATATAAGCTTAGCTTACCCCAGTGAAACTGAGTGTGAGATAAACAGGAATACTATGAATAAGAGTTATGTATGGAAATAAAAACATTCTAAATAATGGCACCCAGGTTCTTCTCCCAGCTGATATCCAACAGTTATAATGACAAGAAGAGCAGGAATTATGGAATAGCAGCCTAGAATCATAGTTGCTGTGCACACGGTGAAGTCAAATGGTATTGAAGACAGAACAAAGTAGCAGGCTGACAAAAAACTAAATGAGTGGCACAGTGATTCCTGTCAAATGCCACATTTGTAAAAAGAATCCAAAAAAACTCCGCTCCTTTAACTGGAACACCAACCAGCATTTGTAAAAAGAATCCAAAAAAACTCCACTCCTCCAACTGGAACACCAACCAGATGCATAGTCTTCCTAGAATTTTAAAGTGTAATACCTTTTTTGACATTTTTTGTCTGGTGGTGGTTATTTATATGTGGAGCTTTTCTCCCCGGGCCTCTACTGAAAAAGGAAATATTTCCAGCTGGACTAGCCCGGTCAACAAATGTAAAATAAAATAAATAAAAATAAAAAAATAAAATGACCCGCCCCCATCCTCCTGCCCAGGCAAATCAGGTCCTGTTTCTGCACCCTGCCCTTGACCCTCCTTCCTCTCCTTTTATTAAAAAAAAACCTTTATTCTTTTAAACTGTAGCAAATTGCTTGATGCAAATGTAGCAAGCAGTTATTACTGTTTATACCCTGCACGACACTACAGCACTCAGATATTAGTTTAATAGCAAACGGTTTGCTACAATATAGCAAGAAGTTAATACAGTTTGGACCACACATGGAGCACTACAGCCCTGAGGTGTGACCAGAAATACAATACCAGATTTTAGAGAATGGACAAACTGTACATCGGCACCCTGATTAGGGAATGAACGTTCTCTAGCAGGGTATTAATGTACAAGTAATGCCTGCTGAAAAACGAGTCTGCCGCTTCACGGCATGAAGATCAGACTGAGAAAATGGAATGTCTGCCATTATTTTACGCTCGCTAAGCAGCTCTTCTGCTGTTTAGCTAATGTAAAATGTGGGGGGGGGGTGACAAAAAAAGAAATTTTGTGTGTATTTATGTCTGTGTGTGAGTGTTTATGTGCATGTCAGTGAAAGTGAGAGCAAGCGAGATGTTATTTTACACTTGCAAAGCAGCGCTTTTGCTGTTTAGCGGGTGTAAAGTAAAAAAGAAAAAAATTAAAAATAAAGCATGTGTGAGAGAATGTATGCATGTATAAGATTGAGAGATTGACTGGGCAGAACAGAAAAATGTGCGTGTATGTGTTTCTGTCTGCGTGTGTGAGTAAATGTGTACATGAAAACAGAAGAGACTGTGTGTGTGTGTGTGTGTGTGTGTGTGTGTGTGTGTGTGTGTACGCTTGTTTGTGTGTGAGACAGAGAAAGGGACAGAGGGTGTGAAGTGTGATAGGGGACTAGTGATATCTGGCAGCATCAGTTTTGCATACCTCTCAACCTCAGACATAGTTCTCAACCTATTAGGACAAGAAATCTGGACAAAGGCTGACATAATTGGGGGACAAATGCTAAGAAACAGGGATGCATTTTAAATATTGCTCTTATAAACATAGAAAGTTGCTAGAATACCAGGATTTGTTATGTATTTTCTGAAGGATATGAATCTTGTTACTCAAATGCATGTCATTATTTAGCAACTTTAAGCTTTAGATCATACCAGTGGTTTGTCAAAAAACACATTTTTTAAGAGGAGCAGACTGAAAATATGAGCAAAAATCTTGAGCATTCTGCAAAAATGCTCCCACACAAACAACTCATCTCTCTTCTCAATAATCTATCCTTCTCCCAAACAGTTATCAGCTGGTTTCAGATTTACCTATCTGACCGCCAACAAGCAGTTGTTTGGCAGGACAACCTATTCCCCCAACTACCCAGTCTCCGTAGGAGTTCCCCAAGGGTCCATCCTGGGACCCCTACTCTTCTCTATTTTCACCAATAATCTAGCCTCAGCCACAACACATGGCACACTCATACAATACGCAAATTACTCAACCATCTGCACAGCCCACTCCCTATCAGAACTGCAAAACGTCACACAGGAAGCATTTACTTCTATTGAAACTTGGTTATCTGATGCCCAACTAATACTCAACGCAACCAAAATAAAATTACTAATCTTCCAACCCACCAAACTTACCCTAGACAGCTCTCACTTTAGCATCACAGCAAAAGACACCACCATCCATCCTACAGAGCACACCAAATTACTAGGAGTAGAAATAGACAATAAGCTGAACTTTGACATTCGCATTTCCATGACCATTAAAGTGCACAAAAAATTAAGAGCATTATATAGAAATCAGCAACTACTTACCAAAGCAGCTAAAATTTTGGTAGCAAATTCTCATCTTATCTCTACCCTACTCTACGCCTCTCCAATATTTACTAACCTTAGACAATGCGATCTAAATAAGCTCGAAACCTGCTACAACAAAATCGCGAAATTTGCCACAGGGGCTTCCTACCGTACTCACCACTGTCTCACTAGCAGAACTGGGCTGGCTACAGCTCCCCCATCTCCTTCAATGGTACCAACTCACACTCGCCCGCAAACTAATAAACCAACCACTACAAGTCCCATCCCTCCAGAATCTACTCCAACCCTACATAACCATGAGACCACTAAGATCCAGCCACAAAAACCTCCTACAGGTCACAAGAGCCATTAACTCTGCTGGAGAAGCATTATTCTCCTGCGCTATAGCCAAACTCTGGAACTCCCTCCCATCCTCAATTACCTCTGTAACTTCTTGCACCCACTTTAAATCTTTACTAAAATCACACTTCAAAACTTGCCGGATATGCCCTTGCAACCCCCCCTCTAATACCATCCACTCCCCCCCACCCACTACCTCTCTCAGTCCCCTATCAACAACCTACTCTTAGCAAGCTTGGCTACTCATGTTCCCAGCTACCTACCACATAATACTAACTACTTGTAGCAACAACTGCTAATGGCTGTTTTGTACCTCAAAAACAGATTGTATCAATTGTTCACTGATGAATCTCAACTACATTTGTAACCATGTTTAGTATATGTCACCATATTTTAAAGTTGTAATATGTTCTATAGCTGTTTTACATCTGTTTTCCTCTTGTCTTGTGTCCTTAACTGGACTAATGTCTATATTTAAATGCTATGTTTTTTTAACTGTATAATGTAAATAATACTTAATGTGGAGCTTTTCTCCCCGGGCCTCTGCTGAAAATGGACCTGTCATTGGACTCTCCTGGTCAACAAATGTAAATAAATAAAATAAAAAAATATGTACAGTTGAGTGGTATGCTCTTAGATCAAGGTATCTAGATAAGCCTAAAATAAACTGGACAGATGCTCAAAATAGGAACATATTTTAAATGATTTGTGTTAGCATGCATTTTCTGAAGCTGTGCGTGTCTGTGTGCGTGTCTGTGATCTTCCACTGGTAGCAGCAAAGAGGTTTGTATACCTCTGGACCCATCAGCTGAAGAAATCTGGATAAAGCCTAAAATAAAAGGGGAACAAAGGCTCAAAATTAAGAGCAAATTTTAATTACGACTCTTATAAAATTACAAACTTGCTTAAGTAAAAGTATTTGTGTTAGCATGAATTTTCTGAAGGAAGTAAATCTCAAATTCAAATATGTGTCATTTAGTAACTTCTGTCTCCAATGACTGCCAATAAACCAAACATTTTAGGAGTAAGGGACCAATAAAAATAAATACCTTCATTTTTTTTCAAGTGTTATATTTTGGCTGTAAAATGCTTCCTCCAATACCATTAACATTTACTACAGCAAGTTGGGAACATTAGGCGGAGGAACTATTTTCCATCAGAAATATATATATAAAAAATAATATAGTGCTTAAAAAATAAATAAGTAAAACACAACAATTTTACAGAGACCCCATTCTCTGAGTGCAATAATGCCCTCCAGGGTGTGTGTTAATGTGTAATTAATGCCCTTCCTGGGGTGTCGGGCCTCATAACACTCCTGGTCAGGTGTTAATGATACTTTAACACACACCCTGTCAGGTATTATTACTTGGTTAAAAGATAGTATACATTAAAGACTGGGTTCAGCCGATCATGCTCCCCAATACTTTGCACCCTGGGCAGTTGCCTTATTCGCCTCGCTATATTTCTGCCAAATAGAAGTAAAAGATTATTGGATAGGAAGTACTAGAAAGAAAAAACGTGTTTAGTTTTAAGATGTAGGTCTATTTTGTCTCATTTTGAGGTCTGGCTATGTTAGGTTATCTTATAGAGATGAAAGACAGTAGGGTTCATTAAGGTAGCGGCTGTAAAGAAATGACAGTGTGTGGTCTTGTGGTTTTCTGTGAATGTATCTGAATATGGTAGATTTATTGTGGGTGGTGGATGATATAGAAATGCAGACTGTGCAAACAAATAAGGATGGGAGTTAGAAGAAAGGAGTACAGAACATGATGTGTAAAGAGATTTACAAGCACAAATATAATGAAGAATTTGTATAAGAGTAGTTAGCATATGAAAGAAGTTTCAGAAAGGAATTTTAGTACAAAGACACAGTTGAATGTTGCAGATGGGAGGAGAGAGTGTTATTGTCTGAGTAGTTTGGGTTTGGAGTTTTACTGTTGAGAATCAAGATACCGAGAGGTGAGAAGAGAATATGAAGGCTTCCAGCGTTATGCGTAATTTAGGTAGAGTGATGATAGTGGGGAGAGTGTTTACCTGGAGGACAGAGTGCTTTAGGTGAGGAGAGAGAGTGTGAGTGGGTAGGGGCAGTGAGGATGCTTAAAGAAGTGGTTGAGAGATGGGGATAATGGAAGAGTGAGAGAATGGAAAAGGATAGAATATGTGCTTGAATAAAGTGGGAGGGAGCTGATGCTGGTTTTGTCATATGGGATAGGTAGCTGGTGAGGAATCAGGTACTTTAATTGGTAGTAATGCTGAAAGTGGAAGGAGGTGGTTGAGTTTAAATTTATAGTAAGTAGGGATGGGTGAGAATTGATGGCAGAGTAGAGGAACAGAAAGCTGGCACACTGGTGGAGGGAAGGGGAGCGGAGAGAGAGCCCAAGTGTAGTGAGCACAGACAGAGCAGGGCACCCCCATATCAGTACTTACACTGCCTCAGAAAACTATCAGTAAATGGATTAAAATGGAGAGGTAAGAAGAGCGGCACAATGTAACCTATGAGAGTAAGAAGACAAGAAATAACAGGGAAAGGATTTATATGAGAGAATTAAGGATTACAGAGATTTAAAGTCCAAGAGAGGTGGCAGTTATAGTGCTGCCTTCAGCTGTATAATTTTCCCAGTTAAAGCTCATTATGCACATGTAATGCCAGTCAAAATAACTTATACTTTGTAGTATAAAGCTTAGTGATGGTCCTTCTTTCACAGCGAGATGCAGTGGATGCCATTGGTGATAGAGGGTTGCTTATCTTTGTCAGGGAAGATACGGGCAGTAGTTTGATCTTCGTTAAGGTGGAAACTTTGTAGTATAAAGCTGAGTGATGTTTCTTCTTTCAGAGCGAGATGCAGTGGATGCCATTGGTGATGGAGGGTGGCTTATTTTTGTCAGGGAAGATACGGGCAGTAGTTTTATTTTAGTTAAGGTGGAAACTTTGTAGTATAAAGCTTAGTGATGGTCTTTCAGAATGCAGCACAGTAGATTCCACCGCTGATAGAGGGCGCCTCATCTTTGAACAGAGAATAGATGGCATGTATTTTTTTTTTTGTTACTGATTGGAAATGGAAAGCATTTGCCGTCCTTTTTCAGTCATTACAAGTTCAAGATTTTTTTGCAGTTATCTGTTAATGTGAATGTTTATTTTTCATTTTTGAAGTTAAATGTTAACATCAACAGATAAACACAGACAAACATATTTAGATATAGATCTATAGAGAGAGAGATTGATAGGGACCTACTTCTAATTCAAGAATGGTCACTTCACTGAATGATGGCACATTGAGATGACATTGCTGAAAAGTTCATTTTTATGAACACCCAGATCACCCCCACCCTTTCTAACTACATATACCAACTCCGAGATCCCTCTATAGGGAGGAGAAAAAGACAAAGTTAACCATGGCGGCCAAGTGGTTAGTTTCCACAGGTACATTAGGGTGATCATAGTGTTAGTAAAATTAACTTTTCGGCAATATCATCACAATGGTCCATCATTCAGTGAAGTGCCCATTGGAAAATTAGAAGTAGATCCTTTGAGATATACTGTATGTGTGTATGTATATATATATATATATATATATATATATATATATATATATATATATATAGATATAGAGATATATATATATATATATATATATATATATATATATATATATATATATATATAGATGTATAGATAGATATATATATATATATATATATATATATATATATATATATATATATCTTGGAAATATCCACATAAATGAAAGTTCATAATGCGAACATTTTTTTATGATGGCAGAAGTGATCAAAACTAATTTGATCACTTCTGCTGTATTAACTGTGTGTGAGATTGTGATTAGTGGGGGTTGGGTAATTTGCCTTGTTCTTTCCCCACTGTAGAGCAATCTCTGAGTTGGTGTGTGTGTGTGTGTGTGTGTGTGTGTGTGTGTGTGTGTGTGTGTGTGTGTGTGTGTGTGTGTGTGTGTGTAAAATTAGAAGGGAGTCTGGTGGGTGCAGCCCCCCCAGTGGAGGGGTGCAGGGAGGCTACCCCCCTGCAAAAAATGTGAGTGTTTTTTTTTTTCCTTTCATGCAACATCAATGTTTAGGTTTTAGATATTTGTGTGATTCAATATTCTGAAGTAAACCATAAATAAATACATAAAGAGACTCACTTCTTACCATTTCCATGCACATAATATGCAGACTTCAGATTTCACTGAAAAATAAAGCTACATTGACACTGATACCAAAACAAACAAAAGGAGTTCAAACATAAATAGAAAACAAGTTGTTTCACTCCAAACAGGCAGAAATATTTACACCCTTTTCTCATAGTTTCATATAAACACCTACATTTCACAATACAGACTCATTCCACAGACCATAATTCCTTTGTCAGTGCCCACACTCATAGGGCAACTGCTGCCTGCAGGAGAGCAAAAGACATTAGGAGCAGGATAGGTTTAGTAGCACCCACACATAATCCTGGTGATTTCCTTGAAGTCCACCAGACTGAGCATGCAAAACCTTCCTTTCACAAAGCCAGATTGGGTGTGGTCCAGTGTTTGGAGTGTTCCTGTGTCGTTATTGATCATGTCCATAATAATTCTTCCCATGGCCTTGCAGATAAGACTGGTCAAACTTATAGGTGTGCAGTTCCCTAGGCCAGTTGATGGGTCCCCTTATGCAGAGGGATGACAGTTACAGTCCTCCAGTCATCTGGAACAAAGCCTGTCAGGAGGCTGTGGTTAGAGGGTTTCTAGTGGTCATAATACATTCTGTTTTAAGCTATTTAAGAGGCATCCTGGAATGTTGTCAGGATCCATGGAGGCATTGTTTTTGATTTTTGCTATCTCAATAAGGACCTGTTCCATCACAATGACTGGTAGGGGGATGGTTGTGGGTATTTCTTTGGGTTTGGTTAAGAGGTAATTGTGGGAGGGGGGACAAATTTGAAATGAACTTATCAGCCAGCAAGTTTGCTATAGTGTGAGGCTAGATGCAATTGCTGCCATTCATGATTAACTCGGCACATTGCTAAGCATTTCCCCTGAGGTTATGAACATAATTAAAATAAGCCTTATGGTTATCTTTTACCTGGGAGGCTATCTTTGCCTCATAGTTTACTTTATCAGATTTGACAAGCTCTGATTCTCTATTCAGCTATGAATGTGGGTACCCTATTGACTAACCCAAGTTTGACTTGTGTCTTGCTTTTTGAGCCATGAAAGAGTAAGTCCTTTCTAACTTCTGTGTTTCTTTGTAAAACCAGTGTCTGTGCAAGAGTATACACTAGGAACCTATATTTACAGAAGCAAATAAACATTAACAGGAACTATGGGTTCCTAATTCAAGGTGTTCCCAGACTAGGGAATAAGTTACCACCAGAAGTCAAAGCGCAACTTTGTCTTCCTTTAAGACTGGTATTGATGACTGAATGGATAAGTACAGGGTTATCTAGTGTTCTGCTCAGTTTGGAAGTTGAGCTAGTATTTTTCCCATGACCCTCTTAATTCATAGGTTCCTATTTAAATACTAGGCTGGCAGTCCTTGTGGTCCACTTTAAGGCAAGCCAGTTTCCCTTTTTGTGCTTGAATTAACCTGTCCCATTTGGTTAGAGGTTGGCCTTACCCATCCTGTCATCGATAATTATGTATTACAAATAATGAGGATAACTGGGATCATACTGTATACAATCTGAGGGGACCTATGCATGGGATAAAGCATTTAGGAGCTGCATCTGTACATTAGTAGTACATAGGGCAGTCCTGGGGTAAATTTTCTGTTTCCCATAAAGAGATCCAAGTTGCACTTGAATATGGACAGAGATTAACTTTGTTTTATGTAGATGAGGAGTTTATTCCAGAGTTTGCTTGTGTATTCAGTTTTCTTCATGGAGAAGGCAATGTGCATATAATACCATTGCTAGTCTCTCATGATTTGATTTCAGTATGTCTGGGTGTCAGTCATTTGTCTGTGAATTTCTTGTAGTTTTCAACCCTTTGGTCCCACAGTATTGTCCAACAGTAGGAAAAAACTCATTATCGAAGTCCTCTTGCCCCGGATCTGGAGACCTTGGGCAAAAAAGCCTACTGACAAGCCTAAATCTAAGGTGTAGGAGCCGAGAAAGCAACACTTCAAAGACTTGAAACCTTCTTTATCTCCATGGACACCAATAATGGATATGCCTTTGGCGCTGACATTGACCTGTTCTCCACCATCAGCCCTGGAGATGTCAGAGACGATCGTGATTCAGGCTAGATCTCTCATGAGGAACCTAAGTCAGAATTCATCTGAGAGGGAACTGTGTAGAATTCCTTTTTCACCTCCTTCCCCATTATCATTAAGAACCTTCAGGTCCCACAAGAGTACTTTTGAGACCAACCTTGATTACTTGATGAGAACCTTCTTGAAGATACAGATTGGGATGGGGGTCATATTACCTCCTTTGGCTTCAAAGGCAGGTGTAACTGGCCCTATGTCCTCTCTTCTGGCTGACTCCCCAGTGTGGGTTTTGGCACTGTCAGCTTCAGAGCCATTTCTAGACCCAAGGCTTGTTCCCGTGGTGCCAACCCTTATCCCTTGTTTGGCATGTGGAACATTGGATCCTATACACTTGACCCCAGCTGGGTCTGGGATGAAGCTGTCCTGAGACCAATGACTTGGTCATGAGGCCTCAATGTCATCACTGGAGGAGTTAGAGACAGCTCTGTTGACAGTATCTGAGACTACATTATTTGAATCTTCAGTTCTGATACCCTACTCAAGGTTATCCATGCTGTCCATTTCATGGGTGCCATCTTTGGTACCAATCATTTCATCTCCAGGGAACAGACCTCATTTGGAACTAGCTTCCCTGGATCTGGCAGAGCTTGGAACAGCTTTCTAGGTTATGGGGAGAGCATGATTATTTTTCCTTTGAGAGCAGAAACACAGACCTAATTGCGATTGGTTCCATCCATTAACTTCCAGTCCTTTTTGTCTCTTTCCCATCAAGTGTATTTTGGTCAGAGTTTGAACTGTGGGCCTCAAAGCTACTGCGTCTCAGCAGGTGGAGTCTTCTGAGGAGCCAGGGCATACCCCTACTGACATTCCAAGAAAGAAGACATTTAAGATGACACAAATATACTTCTCATAGGAGTCTGTAACATCAGACACAGACTCAGATGACAGAAAGGGTTCTTCCCATCTCCTCCTGCAGACACCACCTTTGAAAAAATCTTAGAACTCATGCAGCAGAGGGGATCATGGCCCATCGACCCCCTCCCCCAAGCCGAGTAGGTTCCGCACGAGGCTTATTGCTTGATGCCATCTAATTCTTGGGTGGTTCCTCCAGCTGACAAGTTAATCAATTTGGTCATAAGGAAATCATGACAGGAGTCCAACATGTGCAAGGCAGTATCCCAGAAGTCCAATAAAATTCTTAGATCCCCCTAAGGACAGACAGAACTGGGCAAGGTCTCTGACAGATTCCATTGTCTAGGCAGCAGCACTGGCAGCAGCAGTGAAAAAATTGCTGACCAGTGATGCAGCTAATGTCCATCCTCCTATAGCAAGCATTCTAAGGTGATGGATAGACTAGGGAAGTGGCATACCATTCAGGCAATTTCACATTGAGCTTTTTGAACTGCATCATTTGAACCATTTTAGAGGAATTTGGCACAGCAGATCCTTGCAGCTCTGAAAAGGCCCCCAACATCCGATTCCAGGAAGAGGTTGGAGACCGCCTTGAACATGATGGCCAGAGTTTCTGACCTCATTATGCTTTTCATGAATAATGTGAGCAGCAAGGGTAGCAGAAGCAGGTGTGGCTATGGGATATCAGGCCTGGCTGCTCCTCTGTGATTTTATAGACAACTTAAAAGAATCTTTCACAGACACCCCCCTTTGAATATTCATTGTTCATGTCATAAGTAAAGGACATAGTGCAGAAATGTGAGCAGGGTGGCAAAACACTTCCTGGTGTAATAATGGGGCTCCTCAAAGACCATACAGTGAGAACCCAAAGTAACTCTGGTTCAGAAAGACCAAACAGCTATTTAAAACATCCACTGCCAAGGGTAGCTGAGGCAGGGTTGGCCCCTTTAATAGACAAAAGCCCAGAGGCAGAGAGGGTCTGCACAGCCAGGGATACCACGGACTCTTTGGCAACTCCAATGTCTGTTAAGTGCTGCCCAGCTGCTCCCTGCTGGATGCAGTCAGGATCATTTATCCTTTTACCCTTCTGTGTGGATGGCTGTCGCTCAGGGCCAGAGGGACAATATGCAGAGGCTGATCTATATCCTTTTCCCTACCACCTCCAAATTTGAAAAAGCTGCTACCGGATGTTCCTCCCAATCAGAGGTGGTGGAAAGAGAGGTTGTCTCACTACTGCACAAAAGAGCCATCCAACAGAACCCACCAGACCAGACAGGGTCATAGTTTTATTCAAGATTTTTTTAGGTTCCAAATAAAAAAATCAGGACCTCGGATCAACATTGGACCTCAGCCACTTAAACATGTCAAAAAACCTAGTTCAGAATGGTTACAGTGCACTCAATCCTACCTTGTCCAAGAGCAAATGACTAGGTGTGTTCAGTGAACCTTCAGGACACGTACGTCCACATCAAGATAGCAAAATTATCCCAGACATATCGTCAGTTCTGCCTATGAGCCAATCGCTATCAATTTTAAGTCCTGTCTTTGATCTCACCACAGCCCCCTGGTGTTCATCAAGTGCAAGATAGTCATAGCAGCCCAATTCATGTCTGGGGATTCAGAGTCTTCCCATATCTGGATGAATGGGTACTGACGTCTCTCATAGTGCAATCTTTGATTGAAGCCAGGGACTATCTTCACAGACTGTGTCTACCCTTAGGAATCTCCATAAATTATCAGAAGTCATTCTTTCAACCAACTATGGTAATTCATTTCATTGCACACCAGATGGACGTGAAAAAGTAGATAATTTCTCTTCTATCCAGCAGAATTTAAACACTGATGTTGTCAGTCCCAAATCTTATACAAACTGCATACCTAACAGCTGCTCTACTCCTAAGGCTACTCAGACTAATGGTATCATTAACAATAATGGTACAGTTTTCATGCTATCATATGTCAATTCTAAAAGGTCTCCTGTGAGCGGACTGATCTTGCTAATCAACACCTGCTGGCAACATTTACAACAGTGACTGGATTCCCCTTTAACTTGTTTCAATAGACAATATGTCCTTCAGCCTCTGGAAGCAGGATTAATGACGGATGCCTCCTCACTAGGATGTGGGGGCATTACAAAGGTAGGATGGCTCAAGGTTTATGGACACCTGACAAGACCAGTCTTCACATCAGTGACCTGGAGATGCTGACAGTTCTCCTAGAGCTGCAAGAACTTTAGGACTGCCTTCCTCTGGGAGTGATCTCTGTCCAAATAGACATCATGGCAGTAGTTTGGCATACTGACAAAGAAGGAACCAGACCATACCCCTTGTCCCAGGAAGCAATGAGAGTTTAGTAAGGTGCGATATCCTTGCACCATTTTCTTACAGTAATGCACATTCCAGGAGCTCTCAGTTTACTTGTGGACAGGCTCAGCACGTTGATTCTGATGCCTCACAAGTTGTTCATCAGTCATGTGGTGCAGAAACAGATATTACTGCAGTTTTTTTGCCTCCCGAAACACCACCAAATGTAGGAAATACTTTGCTTTGATCCCACTACAGGAAAAGTCACCATGGGATGCTGTAGTTGAACATTGGACTTCAGTATGCCTTCCCACCCTTACCCCTGATTCCCAGGTTTCTAAAGAAAGCAATCCAGTGCAAGGCACCTGGCACTATCTTAGCCCTTTCTGGCCCTGGAAAATCTGGATGCCTCTTCTCATTCCTTATCTCAAGGAACAAACTAGATACTGGATCCAATGCAGGGTCTGCTTTCACACCATTCCGGGAAGCCTCACCCAGGTCTCCTCAATCTCAAACTAATCACTTGTTTTTCTAGTTACATTGATGGCCAATGATACAACCCTTAATTCTGATGTGGTTTGGATTTTTATTTTTTCCTAGAAAGAATAAACTCATAGACTCCATCATGGAAAATGGAAACAATTTATCTGGGCTTCTTCACTGGAAGTTCCCCAGTTACTAGCTCACACATTTGACCCAGGCTGTAGCTTTTCTACCATTAAGGTGCAATTGGCAGCTATCTCTAATTTTCACACATGACAGCTTGACTGATCTTTAGCCTAAAATGAGCTTTGCAAAGCCTTTCTAAATGTTTTCCATATTAGACCTCCAATCAGCGGCCCAGTTCCTCCTTGGGACTCTAATTTTATTTTGCAGGCATTGACAAAACCTACAGCAGCTATAGTAAAATGTCTTTCACAGAAAACATTGTTTCTGGTAGAAGGTTTTTGTTCTTCAGGCACTTTATTCTTCAGTGCCCTATTTGGTCTTTCAGAAGGACAGACTGTCCCTCTGTACAAACCCATCCTTCCTTCATAAAGTGGCTTCTGAGATGGCCGTGGCACAGCCCATTCCCTTACGCGTGTTCTTTTCTGAGGCCTTCTAACAATGGAGAGTGCATTCTTCATACCCTGGATCCACATAGGCAGTTAAGATTTTACCTTCATTGGACTAGATCCTTTAGGAGGGATTCACAGCTTTTTTATTTCCTTTGCAACTAATTAACTAGGTCAGCAGGATTTCAAAATTACTTTTTCTTAATTATGTTTATGCTTTGCACAACCAAGTAAAACATAAGGCACATTCAACCAGGGCAGTGGCTACCTCTACAGCTTTCTTCAGCTGTTTGTCAATCAATGAAATCTGTGCACCTGTCACTTGGTCATCCATCTCACTTTCATTAAACACTACAAATTGGATTCCATTTCTTAGGCTAGAACAGCCTTTGGAGCTTCTGTACTCAAGGTTCTCCTGTCATGCTGCCACTGAGAGTTCAAGTAGCTTGGGATTCTGATCCATAAATCGTATCAGATGGACTGAGTAAATAGAATATGAAAGTTATGTATTTACCATAACTCTAGATTTTTTCATTGATGTCAGTCCAATCTGTCCAATATGACATCCCCTCTTCCATTCCCTTTCCTTTATTTCCTTGTGCTTGTAGGACCTGAGGAATATTGGCCTTTCCAGTTATAGACAGGATACTATATATGGATGAAAGTACAGTTGTGTAAAATCTTACCATAATGGTAGATGTCCTTGTCTTCACTGCTGCAGTATTCATTACATATTGGATTCCCTGCTGTGGAAGCCCGACATCCGGCCAGCCTACCAAAGCCTACCATTGCTTCAAGGTACGCTGAATGTCACCCAAATGCTCCTCTTGTAGTGTAGGGTATAAAGGTGATGCTCAGGTGTACCATCCTCAGAACTGATTGTCCCAGTAGGAATACCAGTTGAAGGAATACCAAAGAGAACCTGCACATCCAGGAAGTAAAAAGACTAGGGGAAGGAGGGAGGGAGTGAATACAGCAGTGGTGAAGGCAAGGACGTCTACCATTATGGTAAGATTTTACACAACTGTACTATGTTCTTACATTCAACACTGCAGTATTCATTACATTTGGATGAGTGCCAAAGCTCAAGAAGAAATTTGGGAGGAGGAAGCAATAGTAGAGCCCTCTAAGAAGCCATGAAAATTGGCATTAGCAAAACCAGCTCTAGCTCTGGAGATACCATCCAACTTGTAGTGTTTGGTAAAAGTATGCACAAAAGTCCAGGGAACTGCTTCAAGAAGATAATTGGTGTCTAAACACTTGAAAAAATCACCAGAAAATGCCATAGCTCTAGTAGGATGAGCCTTAACAGAAGGAAGGCTCCTGCCATGAAAAGAGTAACAAAATGAAATAGCCTTTGAAATCCAAGTAGAAATAGTTTGCTTGGAAATAGCCAGTGCTAAAGACCTAGGATGAAAGGAAATAAACTGATCAGATTTTCTGGTGGCTTTAGTCTTATCCAAATAAAATCTGAGCTGTCTATGCACGTCCAAAGTATGCAGCATCCTCCTACTGTCAGATTGCAGAGAGGAGAAAAAAGTAGGCAAATTAATAGACTAAGTGACAGCTCATTAATCACTGTAGGCATAAAAGCAGGATTAGTACACAAGAACATCCTTTCCTCACGGAGTATCAAACAAGGCAGACAATCCATAAGAGCTTGCAACGCAGACACCCGTCTGGGAGAAGTAAGAGCTAACAAAATAATTCTCTTCCAAGAACAATGTTGCAGGGAAGGTGAAACAGCAGGCTCAAAAAGAGCCTGAGTCTATTTCTCCAGAACAAAATTAAGATCCCAGGGAGGAGGAACATACTTTCTGGGCAGTCTAATATTAAGGATGCCTTTAAGAAATTAGCCTCAAATCTAGAAACTAAAAGAGAAGTTAAAAAAGGCAAACAAGCAAAAAGAGCTGATAAGTGGGCCTTAATAGAGGAATACGTCAAACCAGCATTGAGCAACTCACACAAATAAGAGAGAAGCGAAGGAACATCCACAGTAAGTGGGTCGATGTTACAAGAGAGACACCAAATAGAAAACCTCTTCCATTTAGATAAGTAGGATTTCCTGGCCTCCTGCATGGGGAATCAAAACCCTATCACCCACAGTGTCACTTGAAGCGTGGACAGGTGGCGATGGATGAGAGATCCCTTATGTAGGTCCATGCTGTGAGGTAACTTGTGATGATAGCCCTTGGCTAGATGCAGAAATAGAGGGAACCAGTGCTGTCCCAGCCAAATGGGAGTCACCAACAATATTTTGGGAGCATACTGTTGAATCTTGAACAGGACTTTCGGAATGAGGGGAAGACTAGGGAATGCATAAAGAAACATCCCCTTCCATGCAAAAGAGAGGGTGTCCACCTTCAACACCAGAGGATCTGGGAACCTGGCACAAAACAGAGGAAGTCGATTGATCATGGGGAGGCAGAGAGATCTACTTGAGGAGTAGCCCCCTGGTGAACAATGTCCAGAAACTTATCCTTGTGAAGCATCCATTCATGGGATTGAGTGAAGGATCTGCTCAGTGTCTGCCACAATGTTCTGACCTGAAGGAATATAAAGTGTCTGAAGAGTCACTTGATACTTGATAGCCAGATCCCATACCAGATGTGCTAGATGGCAAAGAAGGTAAGATCTTGTCCCCCCTGTTTGTTGATATACCACAACAGTGGTATTGTCTGTAAATACGTTAAGAGGCCATGGAGAGAAAAGAGGATGAAAGGCCTGAAGAGCCAGCATAAGAGCCCTCATCTCTTTGATGTTGATGTGATCCTTCTGCTGATGAGGCGACTACACTCCCTGTTGCTTTCAAAGAGCCAAAATTTGAGCCCTATCCCTCATCTGAAGCGTCTTTGAACAGATCCTGAGAGGAAAGAGGGGTATGAAGAGAGATCCCCTGATTCAGAGACAACTGCTGAATCCACCAGAGAAGTTCCTTCTTGAGACAAGGAAGAATAGGAACAGTAGTCATAGGTCATAGTCTCCCTAAACTCATCACTCATCAGACCAATGATTGAGTACAATGCCCCATTCGGAATGTATCTGACCCGACACTTGCAGCAGCTGGAGAGGCCACAAAAGTTCCTCACCAAAAGGATAAAGGGTCTCAAACATCTGTCCTATGCTGCCCGACTGAAAGAACTCCAGCTCTATTCAGTCGCTTACCGCTTGCTCAGAGGTGACCTTTGCCTAACATACAAGGCCATGTCAAACCCAGATTTGATGAATATGCTTCACCTCAAAAAAATCTAGATCCGTCAGAGCCACAAGGGCGGGAGACTTAAACCTCGACACGGCTATTAATAGGACGTGCTGGAGGGATAGATTCATCACCCAAAGACTCCCTATGCTGTGGAATAAAATCCCAGTATATGTGAGGCAGAGCACCTCGCTGGCCTTGTTCAAGAGAAATCTTGACCAATGGATGGGAGATCGCAGATATACCCCAGGGATTACCTCAGTGTCACTGCTCGACAGAGGAACAGCAAAATAATGGGTATAGTTCCCCATACTAAAGGGGTGGCGTAAGCCACAAAACTATGGGCTAGGCTTGTAAATGCCCTCGGGCAGATAGCCTAGTATGAACCTATGAACCTAGTAAAGTCTAGAGGATGCGCATGTTGAAGCCACACCAACTTCAGAAACCACTTGAACTTCCTTATGTGGAGTTTGGCCAGAGGAAGCATCGGAATGGTGGAAGACATGAAATTTTGAAAGTAAGAAATGAGAGTTAAGATCTATGGAAGAGGCAGGGATGCCAGCATTGGAACTGTCTGAATCCTGCAACCCAGAAAGACATGATCCTGCAAAGGAGTCAGAGAAGACTTTTTGAAGTTTATCATGAACCCCAGGCTTGAAGAAGAGAAATGGCAAAACGAAGATTTTGCAAAAGGGCCTCATGAGAGGATGCCTGAATCAGCAGACTATCCAAATAAGGAAATATTTGGATCCCTTGAAGCTTGCAAAAAGCAATCACAGGAGCGAGGCATTTGATGAACACCCTTGGGGCAGAAGGGCCAAAGGGCAAAGCACCAAACTGAAAATATCAGGAAGCATCAGAAAAATGAAAAAAACTTCCTGAAAAGAGGATGGATCAGAATATGGAGATAAGCATCCTTGAAATCCAGGAACACCAGAAAGGCCTGAGGGAGCAAGAGAGGAAGCAGAGACTGAAGGGACAACATCTGAGAGGAAGGCGCGCTCAGAGAAGTGTTTAGATAAGAGGTCTAGATTCGGTCTCCAAATACCCTGTTTTCTGGGCACTAGAAAACTTCTTTAATAAAACCCCTTCCCTCTTTGGGACACAGGCACCTCTTAAATAGTACCCTGAGACAAGAGATCTTGAAGAACCTGTGGGGAAAAAAGGAAGCTGTTCCCAAGGAGGCAGAGGAATGCCCATAAAAGCAGGACAGGATATCCACACATTGAAGTAGCTCTGAATTATTGACAGAACCCAAGAATCCTGGGTGATTCTAAGCCAAATATAAAGAGAAAGAGGAATATTGCTGAGAACAGGCAGATAGTCAGAGAGCACCTAGTTTGTCAGGAAAGGAAGGCTTTTGAATCCCTGCAGTCTGAGTGGCCTTAGCAGGGAGAGCCTGTTTACCACCCTTTTAAACCTTTAGCAGGAGGGAGAGCCTGCCTATGAACAAAGGCTGGCTTAGAAACATGTTTTAAGCTCTTGTAAGGCCTTTACCTTGTCGTGAAAAGACTTAAACAAATAGCTGCTTCCCCAAACAAAAGTTTATTATCCAGAGGAGCATCCATCACCTTAGCCTTAATATCATCAGTAAAGGTGAAGCCCAAGTCAAGAATACTTCCTCATTACTGAAGCAAAAGCAGCAGCCCTAGAAGAGGCATCTGCTGCATCATAACTACATTTGATAGAATGACTAACTACTTGAGCGGAAGTCCCTAGCAAGGGGAGAGCAGAAGATTTAATCTGAGTCTGGAAAATCAGAAAGAACTGATAAGCCTGAGAAAGAAGAGCCAACACAAACCTAGATATATGGGTCTGATAATTAATTGCCCTAAAAGCTAGGGTAGCTGAAGTATAAACCTTCTTTCAAAAGTTTGATAATATGGTCTCGGCCATATGAAAGTTGAACTTTTGAAAGTTCGATCATATGAAGGGGACCTGTGCACACACATTTATATGCATGTATATAGCTATATAAGGTGTCAAATTTGATCTAAGGTTATCCTAGACCCTAAAGCATGATGGGAAGGAAAATCTGAATGAGGTTTGATACTGGAGTACTAATGCTGCTGAGACCAATCTGACAAGCAGCTTGAAGACCAATAATTTGTATCAGTTGGGCAAAAATGAAGGGTTCTAATGTTATGGTAATACATAACTTTCATTTCTTTTGGATAGGTGGATATCAAAAGGGGCATCATATTATATAATGGGTGTGTTGAAATCAGACTGTAGAGTGATACTTCTTTTGTGCTGAGAAACATATCTCTAGTTTTTAACTGGGCTAGATAAGAGGGTCTCTTGAACACCTTTTGTATGTGGTGTGCAGCTGTCTACAAAAGTACCAAGCTCTCTAACAGCTGAATCTGTCTAGGAGGCTTTTGGTACCTGTGTACCAAAGGTGACATTGCTACACTTCCTTGCCTTTTTTTCAAAGAAATGCATTATCTTAAAGTGTATTTTCTGCTATGCAGTATAAAGTAACTATGCTTTATTTGAGATGTCTTTGATTACCCTTGATTTAAACTGAAGTTGTCTTGATGGTATTTCTTAAAGGTGCCTGCAAAGATTATGAATGCAGTAAAACTACATACTGACTGAAGGTAACTCCCAAAAAAAGAAATGTTCAGAAAGGCCTTTAAGAACTTGAAATGCATATAAACATATAACTGCATAAAAATATGGATAAATGAAGGGCATGCATACTTTCCACATTAGCAGTTCTGTGAGTAGACGCATGTACTGCAGTTTGTATAACTCCTTCTCTGATACTCTTTCAAAATCTAGGCATTCAAGGAGTACAAGGGTGCTTGCTCCCTGCTCAAACATGGATACAGATTTCCTTATATAAGTGGGCTTAGCAAATGGTTATTGTTGTACAACACAACATGCCCCTTTTGACTCCATCGCAGAGATTGTTCAAACCTAGTAAAACATGGACTGACTAGCAACCTGGAGTTTCTATTTTTCATCTAAAAATTTCATGATGTAAAACAAAATGCTTGATTTCATTAGCATTTCAAATTGCAATCATTGGGTTACTTATCTCAATAATGGGCTATTTTACAAGAATCGGTTATATGCATTTTAGCTAGGAAAACTAAAATAAAATAAACAAAAACTAAGAATATTAAACAATGATCATAGCATATGACCTGCCTTTTCCACGTTAGTACTCATTGCTGTACTGAGAAACAAAGTATCTGTATTGCATTGGAGGTGAACATATAATAACATAAATAAAACAAAAATTCAAACGTTGTTGCTTGAAAACTAAGTGTCTAATGAGTGAAAAAAAGAGAAACATTAATAAATCATGTGAGGTATACAAAAGTAAACCATTACCCAGTGGTATATAGTCCTGAAAATCTGAAGTACTGAAAATAAAATAAAATCCAGATAAGCTGGTGTGAGTTGCTGATGTTTTCTCACCCATTTTAGTTCAAATCAGCATAATCAGAAATATTTAAATGACTTGACATTAACAAGTCACTGCCCATGAGTGGTGTTTATAGGCCAGCAGATATGTCAGTCTGTCAACAGGCCACACTGGTTATGTTCAGTAAACTCTCATATAGTTTGCACAACTTTATAACATGCATTTCCATACAGATTCCTAATTTAAATCATACTGTTTTATCTATGCCTTGACTGTAATCTAAGTATGCATTTTATTTCATCTTATGTTTACTCTTCTAATGTGAATTTCTAAATCTCTCAAAGGCATTCCACACTATCTCCCACAAGTTGCTCCTGTCCCAGCTCTCAACCCTACATCTCTCCCCCTCCACCATAGCCTGGTTTTCTAGCTACCTGTCCAATCGCCAGCAGGCTGTTCAATGGAAAACATCAACCTCTCCCTTCCTTCCTACATCCACTGGCATTCCACAAGGTTCTGTACTTGGTCCCTTACGCTTTAATATTTTCATAAATATTTTCCACCACTCCATTCCTGAGTCCTCTGTCATCCAATACGCAGATGACTCGACAATTAATCTTCTCATCCGCCAGCCGCTCTGATCTGCTGTCAAAAACCCAGCTAGCCTTCTCAAAAACAGAAACCTGGATGTGATCCAGCCACTTAGACCTAAACACTACCAAAACAAAACTAATGATCTTTACTCCTTCACGAAATTGCACAACTGACAAAAACTCATTCCACATTCTTAGCCAGAATAACTCCCCCCTTGAAATCATTCCCCATACCAAGCTACTAGACATTATAATTGATGAAGACCTAAAATTTCACACCCACATACTCTCCTCAAGTCAAGAAAACCCATCAGAAGATCAGTCTCCTCTATAGACGCAACTGCTACCTTAGCCCCTCAATCCGGCAACTTCTAGCATCCATCTTCCTTCTCCCCTCCCTTATGTATGGTGCCCATCTATTCACAAATCTCCAAGCCAGCCTCCGATCCAAACTTGAATATTGTTACCATAAAACATGTAAATTTGCAACTAACGCAAAAAACTCATCACATCACTGCCACTCTCTGCACTCCCTTAATTAGCTCGAACTACCAAACTACCCGAGATACCTCCAACTTACCACAGCCCACAACCTCATTCCAAACCTACAAACTGTCTCTCTGGCCACAGCCTTAAAACTCTACATTCCAAACTGCTCCCTCAGATCCGAGAACCAAAATCTCAAGTCTACAAACCCTCATGCCCTCCTGGACAAGTACTACTATCTTGCACCATAGCTAAACTGTGGAACTCCCTCTCCCCCCCCTACGCAATCTCTCTAACCATAACAGTTTCATCTCTCCTGTTCTCTCATCTATCCTCCAAATGGGAATGCCCTTGCCATGCTCCAATTTAATCATCCCTAACCCATTCTCTCAAGCGCTGACCATCACTCAACCTCTATACTAAATACAGATGTAATACAAAACCTATTACTTTTGTACTTATACTCTTTAGATACCAAATTCCACTTCCTATGATGTAATTACTTCTGCCACTTATACCCATTATATACCAAATTCCACTTCCTATGATGTAATTACTTCTGCCACTTATACCCATTATATACCAAATTCCACTCCCTATGATGTAATTACCCCTGCCACTTGTACTCTTTATATACCAAACTCCACCTTCCTATGTAATTACTTACGCCACTCCTTGTATTCTTATCTTTACCCATTTCTCAGTCTATACCGAACTTACTATTTCTCTATAACTACATGTTTAACATACAATACAATGTAGTCTGTTTGTTTTTAGTGCAACTAGTCATGTAATTTTCAATGACGTGATCGCTAACATAGAGTTCACTCTAGGTTTTGATTTTATTGCAACATGTCCTTACTATGTGCATTGACTATGTTTAACACACTGTGTACTCCATCTGTTTTATGGCAAAATGTAAATATTGTACTTTTTTGTGGAGCTTTTCTCCCCGGGCCTCCACGTAAAATGGGCTCTTCTCGGCCCAGTGGACTTCCCCAGTCACCAAACTGAAATAAATAAAGAAGCACGTATTTTTTATACCTTATGGACTGATGTTGTTTTTTCCATCCGGGTTCAACCTGTGGGTTATTAGATCTGACTCGAATTCAAAACCGGCCATTTCCAAAGACTTCAGCCTCCTTCCATAATGCCAGGTTCTGACAGACTAACCTCAGATCACATTTGCTGCCTTCCAGGATATCAGCTTGATCTCGAGCTCCTTCGGGGATGTACCATTTTTTGGTGATTTATAATTCTACCCTATTTTCTTCTACCCTTGTTATAGTATACAAAAGTTTGATTCTTAGTGTGTTCTTGTAATTTTTTCTAATGGTTAGAGAGTTAAGTTTTCAGGTTAGGTAGGAGTGTTTTGTCTTACTTTTAGCAGGCTTTTCCCATCTTGTTGTGTGGAGTATTTTTTTTATAGTTGTGGCTTTCTTTTAATTTGTAGTTATAGTGTGTTTTAATTCATTTTCATTATGACTTGGCAATGGATAAAGGATTTAAAAAGTGTATGATCATAAACTCCCTTCCCAAGACTCTTATGATAGGTGCATCTACTGTCTCAGACCTGTGCACCTAGAGATCCAATATGCCATTTGTGATAGTTTCAGGTCCAGAGTGGTTAATGAAAAGAGAGTCAAGCTGGCCAGCTGGGGATGATTCTTCCTCTTCTCAAGCCAGTAAGCACAAGAAGGGTGGTTGGGGTTAAAAAGAGGGAACTAATGACCCAAAATCCTCTAAGAGAGAACATAAATGTGCAGCTGCCCAGCCTCTAACCAGCCAGATCCCATGATCTTCAACTTGTCTGACTGTCTTAGCATCGTCTTCAGATCCAACACCTCAGAACTGCTCTTCCACTGTGCTGACTGTGGGGAAGTCTCCTTCCCCGATTCCTAGTGGCCACAGTCCTTTTTTGTCAGGGGAGGCTCCATCAGGCAGGGTTCATTCACCTTTCTGCCCCTCTACACCCCCGAGAGTTCCCTCCAGAGTCCTCTATCTCCACCCCAGATCCGAGCCTCTGTCTTAGGCCCAGTGCTCAGAGCCTTCTGCTAGCAGGTGGGCTTCCAAGCACCCCTTGGTAGATTCTTCATCATGGGCAATCTAGTTGGTCAGGAGTTTGAGACCTGCTGAGTTTAAGCAGCTAATGCTGTCCTCCATGTCTATTTACAGTTAGGTTTGATCACTTTGGCCTCAGATCTCCGACTCAAGGCTTCGGGTCCTACAGACTTGTATCATCTCTCAGGCCCGATGGCTCTGGGGTTCCCAGAGCCAGTTGTCATACCACTAGTGAGGTTGGATCAGAATACTTGGTCAATTTAAGGTCTGACCCCTGTCTTGGCCTTCTCAACTCCGGCTGTCTCTAAGCTCATCCTTTGGAGCCAGAGTTTCCAAGTCGGGTGCAACACTTTGGGGTTTAGAGCCATCCCTCTCTCTTGGCACTTCAGCTCTCGGCAGTTCTGCTCAGGTCTCTCCATTGGGACAGGCTGGAGTGGCTCCCAACTCTAGCATGTCCTGGGAGTCTTCAGATTCCATGGCTGCTGACTCCAGGTAGCCAGCTTCAGCCTCTATTTTCGATGTCAGAGAGAAGTTCACCTGCCCAAAGATGAACTGATCACCATCAACTGGTATCCCTCCGCCCTTGTCATCTGTGCCTGTGGAAGTGCATCAATCTGCTCTGGGGGAGCCCATACCAGCTAGCCTCCAGGGCCCCCCAACCTCTTCCACTTTCCCTCTGAATTCCTGTGCACAAGGAAGGTCAGGCCAAGAGGCAGTGCAAGAAGAAGCACTTGGATTCCCCAGTAGAATCCCACACTGCGGATACTGACCTCAAGGAAGGAAGGAAAGGGGGCACTGATATCTGCTCACAATGATGTCTCTTTTTGCAGCCTTATGGAGCTGCTTCAGCAATGTGGAGGTTAGACAGCCTAACCCCAAACACTGGAGTTGATGTTTCTGGAAGCTTTCAGAATGGGCCCATCTGCATCGTAGGTGGTTCCCCCTCCGGACGCACTTATTGACTTGGTGTTTCAAAGAGCCTAGATGGAGCCCGATATGGTGGACCCCATTCCCAAGAAAACTGATAAGATATCGGCCCCTCCCAAGGATCTTCAGCATTGGAGCAGAGTTCATTGGCTAACCTGTCTAATAGGGAGTCTAGGGCATTGGACCGGTTGGGGAAGCGCTCCTACGCATCAGATATATTTTTTTGTGAGAGCTTTAAATTACATGGTTTGCTTAACAAGGCCTCATAGAGATATTTGTGTCTGACGTGTTGAGAGTGCTTAATACACAACAGACTCCAGACTCTCAAAAGACTGTAGAGAATCAGTTGTCCACCTTGCAATCGATTGATAATGTGTACATGCATGTACTTTCCAGTGTAGCCGATAACAGGTCTTGTGCTGCTGGCACTGGCATCAACATATGTCAACATGCTTGAATGAGACTGTGTAACTTTGTGAGTTTCTTCAAGACATCTTTTATTAATGTTCCATCCAATGGCTCTTCACTGTTTGGGTCTAAAGTTAGACACTTTGACCAGAAGCAAGCAGGATGTAAAGATACTATCTAGCATCATTGTGCATTTTGCTATCCCACCTTCCCCATGGACCTTCTCCAGGGGTCAGAAGTGAGGAGAAAATGCCTCTTCTTGAGAAAAGTACATCAGTGTTTTCAGGATGCTTCTGCAGAAGGTTCTGCCATGGCAGAGTGCTAACCAGAATGTGCACCACTTGTATGGCAGAGATTGGTCCACAAAATCAGGGCTTCTGTGGAGCTTTCTCCAGGATGCCTTTGTAGTGACTAGCTGTGGATGCAGTTTGGGAGTTTGGCTGTACATTAGGAAGCTTGGGAGGCTATTACCTGAGAAGCATGGATGCTGAGAGTGTTATCCAGAGGGTACATGATTACATTTTTATTTCCCCCAAAGCAGGACATCAAACACCTTCCAGACATGCCACCCCATCAGAGAAGGGATGCTGCTATTGAAATCCAAAAGCTGTTAGAAAATAGTCACTCAAGAGGTCCCACCTAACCAGTGCATTTCTAGGGTCAATTACATGTTCTAGTTAGTTCAACAGAAGAACAAGGACCTCAGGCCAGTCTTGGATTTGAACAGATTAAATCACTTTGTGAAACAGACTAAGTTGAGTATGATCACATTAAAGACCATTCTGCCTGTCTTGAGGTAGGGCAATTCGATGTCAATCGATTGATCTCAAGGATGCCTACCATCACATAAAGATAGCAAGGTGCTCCAGGAGGTTTCTGTGCTTCCAGCTGGGAGTCAATCTTTATCATTTCAGAGTGCCGCCCTTTGGTCTCAACACCACTCCCCAGGTGTCACCAAATGCATGGCAGTAGTGGCAGCCTGGCTCAAACTGCAAAAGTTCTATGTCCTCCTGTACCTGTACGATTTGCTTCTCACCATCTCCGTGAGGGCATCACTAGTCAGGGTCAGAGATTCCTTACTGTTGTGTTGCGCCTTGGGAATCACTGTAAACCATGAGAAGTCCAATCTTCAACCTGTCCTGATGCTGGAGTTCATAGGTTGTCAGTTGAACACAGTCTGTCAGATTGCAAGACTCAACTCTCAAAGTATCTACCCTTCATTCTCAGGCCACCTGTTTACTGTCTTACAGAAAACCTCCGATGTCTGTTCTCAAACTTCTAGGTCACATGGCTGCAGCAATCTGCTTAGTTCCCACTGGTGAGGTATCACATGAGAATACTGCACTGGACACTAGCAATGCAATGGTCCTACATGACACATCATATGGATTTTCACTTAATATTGACACAATCTGACAAAATCAAATCAAGTGGTGGTTCAAGTCTCCCTTAGTGTCGGCCGGGAGACTTTTCACTGTTCCCATGCAAGGTACTGCCACAATGATTGTCCCCCTTCTCAGATGAGTGCATTTTGAAGAGAAGACAGTCCAAGGGACCTG
Source organism: Protopterus annectens (assembly GCF_019279795.1). Classification (NCBI taxonomy): domain Eukaryota; kingdom Metazoa; phylum Chordata; order Ceratodontiformes; family Protopteridae; genus Protopterus; species Protopterus annectens. The sequence continues at coordinate 59,429,190 of NC_056743.1, read as the reverse complement.
GCTGATGATAGTCCAATCTTCAAATCTGTGTCTTGGAAGTGAGGGTGGTCCAGCTCACGTTGGATGCCTTTCAGGACTTTTTCCCCAAGGTGTGATCTCAGAGAAGACAGTCAATATATTTGTTATCTGATATTTGAACAAACAGGAAGGAAACCCATCATATCCTCTTTGGGAGGCTATGAGGGTCTGGTAATGGGTGGTTTCTTCTCTACAGTTCATGGTAACAATACACATCTCAGGGAAGTCCAATATTTTAGTGGAAAGTGTGAGCAAGAACATTCTTCTTCCTCGCGAGTGATCCCTAAATCCGAAGCTTGCTACTCAGATTTTTTCGTGTTGGAGCACTCCATGTTGTGATCTGTTTGCTTCCCCATTGAACACCAGGGGCAGCAGTTTATATCCCTAAATTCCTGCACAGGGGCATGTAGCAAGGGATGCTCTTCTATATGCTTGGCTCCAGGTCTCCTGTATACATATCCTTGGACTCCATTAATAAAGTTCCTACAGAAGGCTGCCTGTTTTTCAGCGACTATAATACTCATTGCCCCTTTCTGGCCCCAACAGGTGTGATTCCCCTTTTTATGTCCACTTTTAAGTACCCTCCCTGGGTCCTGGATCCCATTCTAGATCTGATTTTTCATTCAGTAGGCTTGGACTCACCCCACCTTTGGACATTCAAGATAACCGTATGGTTCCTCCAATTCCCCTGATAGCCAGAGATCCCAAGTTTTCAGAGTGGTCCATATTTTGTCCTTTTCTCATAAATTATCTAATCTTAATATCTACACTAGCATGTGGAGACTGTCTGGCTTTTGGGCTTATTCTAAGGGTCTGGAAAGTTTTCATCACTATTGGAGGCTATCCTTGATTCTCTGTTTGACTTGTTCCATTCGAATCTAGTTATTCCACTATTAAGGTACAGCTGACAATTATTTCTAACTTTCACATTAGTAGAGATACTACACCAGTGGCAGCTGTAAAGGGTTTCAAAGGCTTTTCTTAAGAGAACACTTTTATTACGGTCCCCTGCCTGGAACCCTGTTCCTCCGTGGGATCCTCCTTTTATACTTCAGGTGCTTGCTGGACCTCCTTTTGAGCTGTTAGCAATAGTTTCCTTGAAGTTGTTGCCTTGCAGGGGGTGACTGTTAACCTCACCAGGTGCATCTCAGAGCTGCAGGCTTTATCCTCAGTACATCTGTATCTGGTCTTTCATAAAGACCGGGTATCTCTCAAAATGGATCCTGATTTTTTGCCTAAGGTGGCTACAGAGAACAATTTAAATTAGGCCATTTATCTATGAGTGTTTTCCCCAAATTTTCAAATAAAGGAGAATATTTGCTTCATTGTCTCGACATTCAAAGGCAATTAAGATTCTACTTGGATAGGGCCATTTCCTTTAGAAAATCTAATCAGTTGTTTGTCTGTTTTTCTAAAGTATGGTTGGAAAAGCCAGCATCTAAGTCTACTCTAAGTGGCTGCATGATTGCATTTCATTTGTATACAGTTTGAAAGAGAATGCTGTGCCTTGCAATCCAAAGGTTATTCTACTAGAGCTATGGCTACCTCTACAGATTTCTTATCAAGAGTGGCTATGGATTACATTTGTGCTTCTGCTACTTGGGTAGGCCCAAATACCTTTGTGTCCCACTATAAGCTGGATATTCAGTCGAGGTCTAGAGCCTCTTTTTGTTCCACCATATTGTAAAATGTGCTGTCTTAGTGTCTCCACGGGGTGTAACGTGGCTGGGTACTGTCCCACAGGTGGAACACGGACATAAAAGATAACATTGGATACAAAAGTTATGCAGTTATCATAACGATAGATCTATGTTGCCTCTTTCCATCCAGTTCAATCATCCCACCCATCCATCTTTCTGTATTAGATTTTTCTCAATCGTTTGGATGACCTAGTCATGGAGGCTGTTTTTCTCCCCTTTGATTTGGGAGTTCTTGTGTCAGATTTTTAGATTCAGCAGTGGAACTAGTTTGGAGAAGGGCAAACTCAGTCTGAGGTTAGTCTGTCAGAGCTAAGCATTACAGCTAGAGGAGGCGGAGCTTGGGGTGTTGATGTTTTTGGAAATGGTCAGTCTCGGATCCCATAACTTACAAGTTGAATCAGACAAAGAGATATCATAGCTCTATTGTTACAGTAAGTGCATAACTTTCATTTTAGTTTGTATATACACATAAAACTTGCGTTTCTTAATGGAGCTTTTCTCCTTGGACCTCCACTGAAAATAGTTCACCAGCCCAGTTAGACTTTCCCGTTAAACAAATGTCAGTAAATACATAACTCATAGTTCCCAGATATTTGCATCCTGTACAGTTTAATACAAACCACAGATATCTTATTTGTCAGATCCTATGAATATAGTACTGTATAATCCTTTTAATTACAAGCAGGTATGAAGAAAGACAAGTAACATTGTAAAAAAATACACAAAATTTATGTGCAACTTTTCAACATTAAATTGGTCCCTGGTGCTGCTTGAAGGATATATATTGGATATAATTTCTCCAAGTCATTTGGGTTTCTAATACCATGGCAGGAAAGGACCCCATTCCTAAGTCAAAGTTTAATTAAAGTTCATGAAATTAGTATTGTTTCAGTCTCTGATTTAGGCAAAAATGCTTTTTGCAGTGCCCGCAGTGTACCCAGAACTGGCACCTTCTGCAATTCACACAGAGTTACGTATATCAGTAGCATATCTAAGTTTAACTGTAAATTCTTTTTTTATGAGACCCATTGCTCTTACTACCACTGGAACTGTCTGGGTATCCTTCTTCCACATTGTGCTCATTTCTGCCAGCAAATCCTGGTATTTTATGACTTTGTGTCTCTCTGTCTATAAGACGCTGTTATCCATTGGTATAGCAGTTTCATTGATAATGCTACTCCTTTTCATGAACTACTATATCTGTTTTTCCCACGTGTATATTTTGAACTGTTCATAATAGGTGATCCCTGTGATGTAGACTTCATCATTCAGTACAATGCTCTGTGACTTATGTTTCCAGTGCTTCACAGCTACTTCAATATTGTAATGTTTGCACAGTCCCCAGTACAACAGTCTTGCCACATTATTATGCCTTTCATTATACAGGCCCTCTGCTAATAGTGTATCACACCCAGCAACAAGATGTACGACTGTTTCTAGTTCTCTTTTACAGAACCTACTTTTGTCTGTTTCTCCCAAATGCTCAATGGACTTTGTAAACCAATGTGTACATAGTCCACTATCCTGGGCTGCCAATATTAACCTTTATCTTTTGGTTTAAATTCACCTCTCCTTAGCCATTCCTGCATCAGATCCTGATAGACATGAGGTTGTTCCAGGACTTTTCGATATTTGCAACTACATTTATGCCTTTTCCATATTGCTTGCCTCCTCATCTGATCCTTCTCCTTGTATTCTTTCTTTTGTGTTTGGCACATTCAGTTCCTGCTTGATTTTTGTCTACTTCTGGCTTGATTTCCCTTCCTTGACATATGCTTCTGCTAAACCAGTGAGAGAAGTCATCTTAGACTTGTTCTTTTCATGTTTTAAAACTTTTGCTATGTTTGAATCTGCAGAGGTCAGCAGATATGTATGCAGTCCTGTGATTGCAGATCTCTACATGTAATCAGTTTTGTGGTGGCCCATACCTCCTTCAGAATATATAATATTGGTATACACTGATTTTTATATATCATTTGATAAATGTGAAGCATTTTTCTTGTTTTCCTGCCCAACTGATCTAGTACCTTTTTTGGGGCCAGTCAGTCACCCCGAAACTCTAAGTTAGAACAGGAGGAGCAAATCGGTGTATAGCTTGGACTTTGTTCCTAGATGTCAGGGCTGTTTTCAGTATTAATTTTAGACTACTTCTAAAATATTATTTACTGAGTTTGTTTGCATTTGTCCATTTTATTGTCAATTCTTCATCAGTTTCCAAATATTTATACACTCCCTTCTGCTCAAGTTCCTTATATCAGATTCTCTCCCAAAACTGACATTTTCTTGATGCTGCAGCTTTCCTACTTTAAATGTTGCTGTTACACTTTTATCAAGACCAAATTACATTTTATCACCTGAGAAAGTTTTGACTACTTACAGTTGTGCTTTCAGCTCCTCATCTGGTGAACTTTACAGTTTTAAATCATCCCAAAAAGAAGATAAGTGTTTAAACATTGTTTTCTGGGATCCAAATTGTAACTGTGATCTAGTCTGTTAAGTAGACAGCTTAATGGGTTAAGAGCAAGACAAATGAACAATGGTGACAGAGTCACCCTGGAATATCCCCCTTTGAATTTTTATCCCTGGTATAATTTGTCTGTTATCATGGCTTAGTTGCAAAGTGGTTTACTACTGTTTCATGGTCATTGTAATATAATTGATCAATATAAGGTGTATCTTATGCATCTGTAAGTACTCCTTTATCCATGAATGTGGGATGCTGTCAAATGCTTTTTTATAATCTATGCCATACTTAGATTCTTCACCATTTTACAATTCTCCATTATGACTTTAACAACAAATGTTCCTTTGTTCCATGACTTTCTTTTGTTAGTTTTGTTCTATTGCTGTGATTGAGTTTTCTTCTAAATGACTATAAACTGTGTTGACATCAATACAAATGTATAGTTTATACATAGTCTGAAGGCTAATTATTGGTCTGTAGATTTTAAGACGGCTTGCAGGTTCATTTTTAAGGTGGAGTATCCCTTTCCTGTTAACCAGTCTGGTGTCTGTTTGGGATGCACATATGGGTAGTTCTTACTTGGGGCTAAATCTTAGTGTAAAGATTTTAATACTTTTAACCAGAAGTTAGTTACTGCATCTGGGTGTGGAGTTTTCATTTATGAGCTTTTATTAATTTTATTTCAATTTATCTGGCCTTTAGTTCATTCCATTTCATATCCTGCACATTTGAAGTTCTTTTTTTTACGTCTTCCATCCACTCAGCATCTTGATTGTATTCCACAGAGTCTTCATAGATATGTCTCCGGAATGTGTCTATTTCTTTTATTTGGTGGTGTTTCCCAATTCTCTGTAAAGCTTTTTTGTGTCATCAATGAATTGCTTATTTTGTACTTTTCCTTTATATTTATTTGCTTATCTTCTAAGTTTTTCTGCCTGTGCTGATATCTTTATTATTTGCAATATAGTATGATAGATCCTGGTCTGTTCTGATACTGTGCATAGCTTTTATCACATGTATCTTTCTAAGTTTTTGTTGATCTGTTCCCTCTTCTATACTGTTCTAACAGTGACACTTCTTGTCTTAATTGCTTTATAGTTTTCTCTATTTCATAATGATGGCATTTGATTTCTTCCCTTCCTTTCCCTTATTTTCCTATGTTTTGTGGTAAGACTTTATCTGTTATTAATTAGCTGCACAGTAATATAATCTATTTACTTATGTTATATCACATGAATTTCTGTTGTCTTGATTACTCTGTTCATCTGTTTTATCAGACAACTAAACATTTGGGTCATATTGACTTTCTGTAATCTATTTATTTTTTTTTTTATTTTAATATGTCTATCCATCTCTACTCTAGCCTTAGATCATGTTCTAAACTGATGTGCAGTCAGTATGAGATAGCATATGCAGTTTTAGGTGAAATAAATGCATATCTCATTCACAACTGTTCAACCAATGAGTATTCTCTGCCGTTCTTTTCAAAAGTAGATTACATATAAATAACATCCTTCACGTCAAGCACATAGGCGAGAAAAACACTTGGGAGACATAAATCCATATCCAACTTTCATAAACAGCATTATTGTCTGGTAAATTAAACTTACTTTTAAACTTTGCAAAATAATGTTATGAGAATATATACATAATACGGACGTTATATATAAAAAAAGATGCAAAAAAATAGTGTAATCTGATTATGAAATACATTTTGATATTAGTATTGGCATTATGTCCCTTGTACTATCCATAGCCAAAGCCTTAAAGCATTACCTTACAATATGAGATGCAGAACTGCTATTCAACATTTATGAAATGGAATTTATAAAAAGCATACACATTTTTTTAATTGGTGTTACCAATGCAAAATTTAAAATCCCTGAAAGTTGTAGCTGCTTCCCAGAGATGGACCTCAGGTCTTTACCTGCTCCTTATCCATAATCATTTGATTCATTTTTGTAGCTTTTTTTAGTCTTTCTTAACCGTCCTAATTCTTTTCTGTTCCAGATTCTGCCTTCTTTTCTCAGCTTTTCTTTCCCTACCTCCTAAATCATGCTAAAATACTTAATTCCAGCTTAATTGTTCACTTTTCTGTGTGAAAAATTGAAAACATACCATGTCTATCACATTCACAACTGAATTATTAAATCTCAAATTCAGAATACTCCATATTTAGTATTACATTTCCAGATTAGTAACAGTAACATAGATCACTGAGAAGCAGTAGTTATTAATTTCAGTAAATGTTGTTTACAAGAAAAATATGTATACTTTACCTGGTTTGTTTTGTTCTATTTTCAGTTTGGTGTCTTCTACTAAAACTCAGTTTCGACTTACTAATATAACTAGAGTGTTCAGTATTTATGACATAAGCACTACTCCTTCTGTGACATCTTTACATGCAAATTTCCGCTTACAAATGTTGAAAGACATCTATTACAGTTAAGGCTGTGATGAAAAACTGTTTTCCATTTATATGGATGTTTTGCTGCATTTCATTGGTTAATAACACAATTTTCTAATTGCAGATCTGACTGCAAATTTTGAAGAATGAATGTTGTGTGTGTGTGTGTGTGTGTGTGTGTGTGTGTACGCGTATATGTATGTGTGTACTTGTGTGCTTATGTGTGCCAGACACACACACAGACACACACACAGACACACACAGACACAGGTAATTGCATTGAATTTAGATTGAGTTTGATTTCAAGAGATTGTAGAGAAAGGTCCAGTAGGAGAACAGTGTGTGGCAGTCCTCTCAGAAGAAAGAGTAAGAATATCACCTGCCAAAAGATTAATGACCAAGATATGCCCTAACAATCGCAATTGCAAAATGACCGCTTATAAACTCTAACCTTTTCCAAAACAAGAGCACCTGAGATATTGAAAGTAAATATAATCATTAGGAGACGTACAAAATAAACCTTTGCTCATCCATGGGTAGTACATAATAATGGAAGAAAACAAAATAAAGTTCATATGAGAGATGCGAGATTATAGGTTCATAAGTTCATAGGTGTAACAACCACAAGGTCTTTTTTAAGTGTAGCCATGCATCCCAAATCTCTGACAAGTTCTGATGCTCTTGATAAGTGTAAGCATGGGCCTGGGAGATGAACCATTTACAGGTTACCTGTGTCCATTAGAGAGATAGGTGCCAAACCAGGGATGAATTTCCAGTTTCCCATCCAATTGTCCAAGTTGCACTTAAATTGGGTTAGGGAGGAACTCTGCTTTACATGGATGGGGAGCCTGTTCCATAGACGGAGTAGTCTGTGTTACATACTTATCTCTCCAGCAGGTCCTATTTACATCACAGGCAAGATTTAAGTCTTTAGAATGGGTAATTCTGATGCCATTTGTTTTGTGGATATGCACGAGGTCCATCAGAGTGGGGTCTGACAATGCCCAGTATGCCAGGCATAGATCTCTACTCAAAAGCCTGTAAGAGACAGAATGGAGGGATAGGGCCTTGAGGCAGTCTAGATAGAACATATTACTTACACCCTGTATTCTTTTAGTAAGGAACCTCTCTGGATGTTTCAGTTGTTGGATATGCCTGGTTAGGTACATACCAGAGGGGGCATTGTACTCAGTGATAGGTCTGAATGCCAAATACAGTGGAACAATGAATTCCTTGGACTGAGATGCCATACCTTTGTTTATAAGTTGAGCAACATATAATGATTTCCTCACCACTGTAGACACATGATGGTCAAAGGCTAGATTACTATCTATGTGTGTCAATAAGTCCCTGACTACTGGGTCAACTCTAAGGGGTGTGTTGTGAATATGATTGGGAAGTCATCCAACCCTGGTAACAAAGAATACTATTATGCATTCCTTGGTATTTAATTTTAGTCCATGGTTCTGACACCAGTTGTTTGTGTCAGCCCCTCCTGGAGAACATTTGTGTCAGTGTGCGATTCAATGACAGCTCCTAATTTGCAATCATCTGCAAATTTAGTCATCCAGAGACCACGGACATTGGCCTTGACTTCTGGGGGAAAAAAAAGGAGGGGTCCAAGGACTGATCCCTGAGGGACTCCACTTGTTACTGGCCTCTTTGTAGAGGTCGACTCCCCAGTTCTAACTTCCTGGGTCCTGTCTGTGAGCCAGTTGGCCATCCACTGGGTGACATACGGGTTTGTACCTAACCTCTTCAGTTTGTCAACAATATCCAAGTGGGGTATTGTGTCAATTGCCTTGGCCAGGTCAAGGTAGGCAGTGTGAACAATTTTACCCTCATTCATTGCTTTGGTGACTTTGTCAAATAAGTCCATCAAGTTGAGTAGGCATGATCTGCACCTGACAAAACCAAACTGGGTTGGGTCCAGTGTCTGTAGGTTTGCAATATCTCTGTTGATCATCTCCATGATAATTCTTTCCATGGCTTTACATATAAAACTAGTGAGATTTATGGGTGTGTAGTTTCCAGGGTCTGTAGATGTCTCACCTTTGTACAGGGGGATGACAGTTGCCTTTCTCCATTCATGAGGCATGAAGCCTGTTTGGAGGCTAAAGTTAAATAGTAATTCCAGAGGCCCTGACGTGTCATGTTTCATGCTATTTAGAAGGCATCCTGGGATATTGTCTGGGTCCACTGATGCAGTGTTCTTGGTCTTAGAGAGAGCATTAAGGACCGGTTCCCTAATGATAGTAGGGGGAGTTGTATTTGATGATATTTCCTGAGGGAAGGTTGAGGGGGAGAGAGGGGTAAAGTTGGAGCTGAATTTATCAGCCAGGAGGTTTGCTACATCTTCTGGCCCAGTAGATAGACTATTTCCCATGAATGTGTGGCCCAAAAAAACTGAGTTGTAGAAAACTGACTTAAATTGATTTGATATATCCAAGATAATCCATTACCCAGCAATTGAAATGGCAGAAGAACTGAAGAGTAAAGGAAAAAAAATAACGTCTGCATATTCTTATACTGGCATCTGTATCCCAAATACTAGCAGTTGTAATGGCCATCTTGCAACACCATCTCTTATTCTTAATGTTCTTTGGGAATGATTTACATGTGAGGAATCTGGAGCAGTTTATTATGTACACCCTGTTTGAAACGTTACCTGTTCTGGATCATCAGTGGCTGGGTGCTCTGTGTATGTACACAGAAAATTATTGCAGAATGCACACCATTAAGAATACAGTTTGATATAGTCTTATATTCCTATTTCAAGACATCAGTGTAATGCTGAGGAGCCTGGCTGTGGTAAAGAAATTACTGCGCCAACGTGTGCAGAGCTCCCGATTTGTGAGAAGTTGACCTAGCTGCATAGAACCCTGAAGTCAAGAACCATAACTCGCTGTAATCTTTCACTGCCTCAAAACCTGTAGAGTACAGTAATATCTGCCCCACATAGTCTTAATACATGTATATATACATACATATATATAAATTTGGTACAAAAACATCTCTTAAGTCCAGTTATTTACTAGTAATGATTCAGTTGTTACAGGTTTAAGTAGCAGTTCATTGTGCGTACAGCAGATGGATTTATACTTGTTCATTTGCTGGATACTATATACATACAAGAAGAATATCATTGTGGGAACTATGAGAGTAAGGTCAGAGTTTGAGATACGGGATACGATTCCCAGACATCGGGGCAATGCTGAGTGTACCACTTGTAGAGAAGGAATAATTGTGGCAGTCTGTGCAGTGCAATGGATATGTAACTACAGACCAAACTCTTCAACCTCCCAGCAATGCATAAGAGCCTGACTGATGCACAGAGCCCTGAAGTCAAGAAATGTAAGATGCAAGAAGGTATTTGTGTACTAATATCTTTCTACTTATGTAACAAGCCGAAAGATATTAGTACTTAAAACCGGAAGAAAAAACCCATACATCAATTTGCAAGAAAAACCTAACTACACAGAAGGATCTAACTACAAAGGGAAGGGTAACCTTATAAACTGAAGTAAGGAGGTTAGTGATCAACCACCTGTGGTCCCAGCAATGAAGCCTTCAGTGATATGCACTTCTGTGTGTATAAAATGTGTGTTTGTGTGTGCATAATGGCCCAGGATAATATACTTTGTACAGTTTGGTTTATAGAGTCCATTGAAAATGTGGGAGAAACATACAAATGCAGGATCTGTGAAAGAACTGGAAACTGTCATGGATCATCTTGCTGCATGTGATGCACTCATGGCAGAGGGCCTGCAAACTCAGAGATACAATAATGTGGCAGGATTGTTGCACTGGGGATTGTGCAGACATTACAGTATAAAAGTAGCTGAAAAGCATTGGGAACATGAACCACAAAGCAATATAGAGAGTGATGACATATCACAGGGGATCAACCATTAACAACAGTTCAGAAAAGTAGATGCAAGAAAACCAGGTATAGTAGTCCATGAAGAGAAGACAAAAGTAGCATTGATAATTGAAATTGCTACAACCAAGGATTATAGTGTCTTACGTACACAGAGGCATGGAGTCATAAAATACCAGGATTTGTAGTCAGAAACAAGTGTAATGTGGAAGAAAAATACTTAGTTCCAATAGTAGTAAGAGCAACAGGACAAATAAAAAATAATTTGCAATCACACTTGAATATGTTACCAGTACATTTAACCCCGTATGAGTTACAGAAAAAGGCAGTTCTGACACATTGTGAGTACTGAGAACTCTAAGTGTACCCTGCCTTAGGAGTGGGGTCCATTCCTGTCATGATATTAGAAACCCAAAACACTTGGAGAAATTAAACTGAACAAAAGTGAGGCAGTGGAAAAACGAATAACAAAACCATATTACCAGTTACCTGCAAACTTAAAATCTGATGTCGTTTTCATTATCCCCTCAACAAATGGTTTACGGATCCATCTCGGCCGCATACTTTGAGTTCATTGCCATAAGGTCCCCATTAATAAATTAAAGGGATAGATGAAAGAATAGGGGTCAAACCTGGAACTGTAGGTTCCAATAAAAAAAACAACAGGTCACGCCAGACGATTATAGGAAGGGGGGTAGTTGAAAAAGAATGAAAATGGACAAACACGGATGCCTAATTATAGTGAGTACTTAACTTTTAAATCTGATGCTGCCCTGTTCATTCTCAAACGAATTGGACAGAGTCCCTAGCTACATGAATCTTGGGTGGCCCTCATGGAAGGATAGTCCGGAGAACCACTGAACCAAAGGCAGCCCTGCTTCTGGAGATTAGGTCCAGTTTGTAATGAGTAACATAGGTATGAGCACTGGACCATGTGGCTGCTGCACAAATATCATTAGTAGAAGTTCTAGACCCAAAAGCAGATGAACTGGTCATGGATCTAGTTGATTGGGCTTTATGCGGTCTTGGTAGAGAAATGCCTTGTTGGGAATAGATCCAAGAAATGCAATTAGTTATCCATTTAGCAAATGTAACTCTAGATAATGGATATCTCAGTCGACTTGCCGAGAAGGATACAAACAGCTGGTCTGATGTTTGGATTTCTTTAGTTTTGTGTAGGTAAAAATGTAATTGCCTGTGCACATCCAGAAGATACAGCATGTATACTCCTATATTTGAAAAGTTTTGAAAGAAAAATGGTAAATGTATGGATCGGTTAATGTTAGATTCAGAAGCCACTTTAGGTAAAAAGGAGGGGTTAGTTCATAAAGTAACCCTGTCTTCATGGAGAATAATGATGGAGTTTGAAAGAGCCTAGAGTTCAGAAATCATTTGGCAAATGTGATAGCTACTAAACAGGCTGTTTTCCATGATAAGACATTTTTGCTGAAGGTTAAAAGGCTTTTCAGCCGGACCTTGTAGTACCACAGTCAAGTCCAAGGGAGGTGAAGGATCTTTTACTGGATGTCTAAGGAGGAAAGTGCTTTTCAAGAAACCCTTACATAACTTGGAAAAAGCCAAACAGTAATTTTTATCTCCTGTATGAAATTTTGATATGGCTGCCAACTGTAGGGACAACATTGTTTCTTAATGCCCAAAGGGAAAATCTTTTCCATTTGCTCTTGTAACCCTTTTTGGTGGAATCTTTTTGCAAAGATAAAATGGTACATACTGGGGAAGAACACCTGGGCTGTCTAGGTATTATTGGCACTGGAGAAGCCATGCAGTTAGTTTGAGGGCTGGGATGTTGGGATAACTAATCCTTGCAGAGTGAGAGAGAAGATGTGTATTTGGTCCACTATCCAGGGAGGATAGTGAAGATGAGACCAAAAGGAGAACCACATCTGGCAAGTCCAAAAAGGAGCAATGAGGATGATGGAGCTCTTTAACCAAATTCCTTTCTGTAGAAGTTTTGGTATCAAAGATAGTGGGAGATGGGCATAAAGGAGACCAGATGGCCAAACATGGACTACAGCATCTCTCGGTGACTCCCCCTGAGGGGGGATCAGGACAAAATTCCAACTGCACTTGTTGTGGGTGAACATAAAGTGGTTGCAGCAAGGGTGGCCACAACAATGAAAAATTATCTCTGACACTGACTATTTGAGAGACCCCTTTTGAGGCATCAGAATGGACCTGCTGAGTTTGTCTGCTAGAACACTGGATTTCTCCAGAATGTGCTCTGCTACTAGAGTGTTTGGAGGACCTCAACCATTGACACACTCTCATAGCCTCCTGAAAGAGAGGGTAAGACCAGGTACCCCCTTTTTTGTTGATGTACCAGACTACAGACATTTTGTCAGTTTGAATCACAGTAGTCCCTAGAGGAAGAGCACCTTGAAATGCCTGCAGCTCTAAAAGGACTGCTCTTATCTCCAGGATGTTGATATGCAAATTGTTTTTTTGGTGAGACCACAAGCCTTGATCCATCCTTCCCAAGTCACGCCCCCTACCAATTGGGAGGTGTCTGTGGTCACTGTGGCCAGTGGGGGAGGAAAAACAAAGGGCCGGCCTAGGTAAATGTCTGACTGGATACACCAGTGAATATGGTGTTTGCATATTGGTGTAAGCTTGACTGGAAAACATAGGGGTTGTCAAAGAATAGACCATTGAACAGCTATAGTCCATTGAAGGACGCGCATAAAGTAACATGCTAAAAGAAGTAGGACTATTGCTGCTGCCATAGAGCCTAAAGCTTGGAGAAATAGTCTGGCTGGAGGAGACAGATGAGGTAGAATTTGATGACTCTGAAATCCGAGTATATTTATGTGATGAGTAAGCAAAGAGGCAGTTTGTGTTATCACGTCTAGATGTGCACTAATAAATTTCAGGCGCTGTACTGGTGTGAGGTTTAATTTGGCATAATTAACTGTAATACCTAATGATTGTTGTAGAAAATGCATGGTAGGGGTGGTGAAAAGCCAGTCATCTTGATATGGAAACACTTGGAATTTCTTTAATCGCAAGTGAGCTGCCACCACTGCCATACATTTGGTGACCACCCTGGGGGCTGTGGTAAGTCTAAAGGGCAGGGCTGTGAATTGGTAGTGACTGTCACCGAGATGAAAGCAGACATTTCTTCCATAGAGCCTGTTTATTTTGACATGATAGTATGCATCCTGAAGAGCTATGGAACACATCCAGTTGTTGAGTAGAAACAGCAGACTAGACTAGACCATGACTGTTCAGAACTTTGACTTTTTTACAAACTGATTTAGTTTCCTTAGATCCAAAACTGGTCTCAGTTCCCCTGTCTTTTTAGGCACTAAAAATAAACTCGAGTAAGTTCCGAATCCTGATTGGTCTGGTGAGACCTCCTGGATGACTCTTCTTTCTGGCAACTTTTGAATTTCTTGTGCTGCAGCCTTCCTCTTACTAGGTGGAACATCGAGAAGTCTTTCTTTTGGAATTTGGGAGCTGTGAAATGGTATGAAATATCTTCTGGATATTGTTTTTATCACCCAGTAATATTTTATTTATAGCAATGTAGGTGTCTGTGTGCAAGAACAAGCATCCCCTGACTGCCTCCAGAAGTGAGCAGTTGGGCAGCACTTCAGGAGCACTGAAAGGGCCTATCTGGAAAGGAATCTCGGAAACCCTGATTTTGCAGTCCTCCTCTTCCTTGAGGGTGACATCTATCATAAGACCTGCTTCCTCTGCCTCTGAAGGAGTTGTCTCTGCACAAATCCTGGAGGGGTCCCTGAGATTTGCTGAACCACATTTTCTTACCACCTCTGTTTTCTAGAAAAAGTTTGTTGAAGGGTAGAAAACTTGATTCCCGTGATAGACAAGGTCTTTCTTGTTCACTGCAGGTAAGCATTTGTTTAACAGAAGGCTCAAACAAAGATGTTCCAAAAAAGGGAGTGTTGAAAGGCTTTGCAAAGGTTGCATAGCTGCACCCAAGCATGTCTCCGTTATGGAAATGCCTGAACCGGCCACCAGTGAGGCACCTACTGCTGCGTGAGAGATCAACATCATGGATGCTTTGGAAATTAACAAAAGAATTGCCAGCTGAGAAGATGATCTTTTGATATCCTCAGCAGACATGGACTCAGAGAGAGAGTTTGAAAGTTCTTTGGTCAAATGTGATTTTGTAAAGGACCTCAGAGCAAAGGTTGCTGAGGCAAAAACTTGCTTTCCAATATATCCAGCACCCTACACACAGAGAAGCTTTGCTCTACCTCTTTTTTTTTAGTGGCTGCCACCACCACCACCACTGCATCTACAAAGACTCCTTTGTTCCACTGGAGTTTATCTTTTAGAGGAGCTAAGAACTTGAGGGCGACACGTTATTGGCTGAATGGAATACATCTGCTTCCATGCCCAGCGAGAGACCAGATCAATAAACTCTTCCACCCCAGGGGGGGGGGGTCACCCAAGATGTAGATGGGTCAGAACCAGACACCTCCAGAAATACTGACTCCTCTGGAGAAAGATTATTGAAAGACCAATCACCTTTTTGTTTAAGGATCTCCAACATGTCTCCAAAAGAGGCATCATCAGGTGATCTTAGGGACTGTTCTCCCTCTTTGAAATCAGTATCTTCAGTGAGAAATTCCAACGGGGAATCTATGTGCCTCCTCTTGCACGTTCTCTTCCAGTGGACTTCCTCGGAGGGATGTTTGGGGGAAGTATCAGAAAAGGGAGGGACTTCCTCCATGGGAACTGATGGGAAGCTAGGTATTACTGGGTGTCCCTGTGGAATAGGTCTAATGGAATTAGAACTCAGAACTAAGGAGGGAATAGGGAGAGAGAGACCAGATCTGTGGAATGAGAAAAGGCCCTTTCCACAACACCCGCACTGGAGCAGAGTGTTCCATTATGGATAGATCACAACTCAGACCCAATCCGTTCCTGGAGGAGGGAACCAGATCCAAGCTGTCCAGCACAGAGGCTCCAAGGGGCAGGGATAGGTCCAACATCAGAGTAGATCCCAACCTCACAGATTTGACACCAATGATTTGGCTACAGGACCCTGTCTAATCCAAAGGCATGGGAGCAGAACTGGTTAGGGATGTTGTTGGAGTAGAAGTAGTAATTTTCTTCAGAGCCACCTCTGAAACTTGCTGTCAGGGAAGACGGATCCCAGAACTCTGAAACCAAAGTTCAGATCTGAGAAAAAGAAGATAAGACTGTGTGAGCTGAGATATTCCCCATCTGGATCTGAGATCTGCGGAACTTTCACATCAGTCTATCCACATCCACTTCAGATAGACTTCTGGAGGACCTGATGAATGATGTGGTGAGGTCTAGGATGAGTTTTGGGGATCTGTGTGAATGGAGAATGAAGCTTAGGGGAAATTGGATCAATGAGGAACTCAGGGGAATGCATCCTTGAAGTGTATGAAGTACTAAGCTTCAGCTCTGAAGGCTTAAGATCCGTAACTTGAGTGGTCGGACTAGCAGAAATAATGATAGGATTTGATGGTTTTGAATCAGAGTGCTTAGGATCCACTGTAAGTCATTTCATATCCGATAGAATTGGATCTGACAATTTAGTGACTTTGGAAAGTGGCTCTGACGTTGTCTTGGGAGACCTTGGAGGTGCCTGCTTCCTATGCTCCAGCAGAGCTTTTAATGACTTACTGGTGGTTTGAGCCGCTGAAGATGAGAGAGAAAGCAAACCCTTAAGCACTACTTTGTTTCTTCTGTCATCTATGGCACAAGAATTAAAGGCTGTGTAGATTGAGCAGCTCGTATTTAAGTGAGTTGGACATGAGCAGTAAGCACACTTCTTGTGGGCATCCGAGTTAGGGATTTTATGCCCACAAGACGTGCATTTGTTAAAACCTGTCAGCTTGTCAGCAATCACAGTACAAAGGAAACTGTAGAAAGGTAACACTGCACCTATAGATAGAATATTGTTAAAAGAATAGTACAAAAAACGCCAACAGAAGATAGCGTAAAAACACACCAGGAATCTGGAAACTGTGCTGGAAACAACAAATCAGTTTCAGGTTCTGATGAAGTCAGTAGTATTCTGAAGAAAGCGCTTAACCTTCTTGTTTGTGCAACAATAAATTAACGTTGTTTCCAGCACAGTTTCCAGATTCCTGGTGTGTTTTTACGCTATCTTCTGTTGGCGTTTTTTGTGTTACTATTGTTGGACACTGGGACTATTTCTTCATTTTTATTGTTAAAAGAAAGAATGTACTGTTTAAGTAGTTAGAAACCTGTTGCAAAGAAATCCAAACAACTGAGGGAGGTATAACAATGAGGAGAAAGAATTAAGCAAACTTTTCTTACTTTAGAAATACCAAGAAGAATCGCAAATGCTACAAGAGAAGGATCCCATGGCAAACAAGATCTGAGGTACTGGGGATGGACTCGGGCATTGTGGGTAGAGGGGGGAGCTCAAGAGTTGGATCCAAAGTCTGAAGTATGTGGCAGAGTCAGATCTGTAACCCATTCATTGAGGAAGAATGAAAATAGACAACAAAAATGCCTAGTTATGATGAATACATAACTTTAAAATACCATAGGCCATAAGTGTTGGCTTAAAAGTCTGAAAAATATATGCCAAATAGAATGCGACTGAAGGCTTAGCCAGTGGGGCATGGAAGTGGTACCCGTGACTCAATCCACATAAGTTCACTGAGATAACTGGATAGTGATGCACCAAAAAATATATGGATTTATATTCAGATGAACAAGTCTGTCAGTAATGCCTGCATGTGAAATAGTGTCAAAGATCTTAACCAGCCTAGCTATGCTGTATGTACAGATGACTGTTGTCCACTACTTTGGTGACTTTTTCAAAGATATTAACAGTGTTAAATAGGCAGGACCTCCCTTGAAAAAGCTGAATTGATGTGTGTCCAGGATTAAGAGAATAATCATGTCCGGGTAAATAAGGTCTGAGATGCATTCCACAGCCTCATATGTATATGAGGCTAGTAAGACCACTAGATCTATATTTACAAGGCTATGCGGTTGTGCAGCACTTCATATTGGCATTACAATAGCTGTTTCCAAGTGTTAATAAAGGAGAAATGTCAAGCTAGAGAGGTTAAATAGGGTATGGTAATGACAATTAAGCAATCTGGCATGTTATTTGTGACCATGGTTATGGTGTTCATAGAGTGTTAGAAGACTGAAGAGACTTATTCCATAGTAATTATATGGGGATTGCTAAGACTATACAATTTGTGGAATAGTTATAACTGAGTGGAGTACAATTTACACTAAATTTGTCAGTTGGGTTATTATCTATTTCAATGGAATCAGATTGGGAAGTATTATTGTGAGCTAATTGTAAACATTGCTGGGTGATAGTTATGACCTTCCTGAAGTAGTTAAAATAATGTAGGAATTTTTGGTTTAAATGGCTATTTTAAGTTCATGTCTAGCTTTGAGGTTTGTAATGGTACGATTAAGCTCTTAGCTATTTTAATTAAATGTGCGGTTAAGGTAGATACAAGGAGACCTCTTACAAACATTAAGCTTGCTCTCTGGTCAAGTAGTTTACTTATAAGGGATTCCACTATGGGAGTTTTTTAAATTTCCCATATTTCTGAAGGATAGGGACTGCTGTATCAATATAACTAAGTGGGAGAAGAAGTCCGTCGCACAGGTAACCAGTTTAGCAGTGTGATTCACTGAATGAAGATGACAATAGATTTTATTTAGTTCATAAAATAATTGAAGGCTTGCTTTAGGTAAATCCCTAAATACAGAAGGATTTGCAGGGTAAATATTAGCAGTCATAATGGAAAGGATCAGTGATTTATTATCTGTTTTAATGATGGAAAATTATGTAAGTAGAGGTGTGCAAGACAGAATAATTTCTTTTTTTTTTTTTTTTTTTTTTTTTTTGACAGAATAATTTCTGAGGACAAGATCAAATGTAATTGCCATTTGTTGAAGACTGAAGATCACAAACTCAACATGTGAGAGATGCAACTATATTCAGAATCTTGAATCCATGCTCTCTCTCACACACCAGTCAGTACATATGACAATGAGTGGGTAATCAACATGCATACCTCACCTACTACTCTACCTAAACACACATCCCATATACCTACAAAAGTGAAGGTTCTTACCAGAAACATACATAAACATCAGAGACCTCCCGAACACAAGCACACTACACACAATACTTCCTCTGCAGAACACAATACACATAATAGCTCACTTACCAGTGTCTCAACTGTCAAGTCCATAAGACAAAACACAAAACACAAAACCAAGCATATTAGTTATAGGCGATTCCATCATGAGACACACAGATGTCCCTCCCACCATGCTGGATAAGGAGAAGGTCACAGTCAGATGTCTGTCAGGTGCCAAGCTCTGCCATATCACATATGCACTGGTCTCTCAACAACAGGTACTATTATGACTCTGTCATAGTCCATGTTGGTGTGAACAACTTGAGACGTACCTCTCTGGATTATATAGAGAGAGACATGATTGAGCTCTTGGACTGTGTGTCTCAGGCTGGTATGTCCTTAACAGCATTTTATCTTCACCTAGTGTGATGCCTCAGTACAAAAAAGAAATGACTGACTTCAATAATTGGCTTAGTTTCTGGTGTCATTCCAAGGGGATACAGTATCTGTCAGCCTGAGATGACATGATTGACAGACCTTTATGCTTTGCCAGGGATAGTCTTCATCTGTCACCCTGGGATTTTGACTACTGGCCAAGGCTCTTGCCACCCCCATAGTGCCTTTTTTAGGCAGTGTCTTAAGGACAAAATTCCCAATGTAAGAACTCCAGCTAAGAAGAACGTCAAGGTTTTGCTACTAAACACTAGGTGTCTTAACACAAAACTGCATTCACTGGAAGCAGTCCTCATCTTGGAAGATGTAGACATTTGTGCAGTCACAGAGACTTGGTTGAAGGCTATGGAGAGCACCCCAGCCATATCAGGCTACACCTCCTTTCACACATTCAGACCACAAACTGAAGGCATGAAAACTAAGAGGTGGTGTATCGAGATTCATTAAAGATAAGTACATGTCCAGATGGGTTAGACAGCAGGATTCCCTGGAGATACTTAAAGTGCAATTAACTGTTGGTAAGACACCTATTCAAGTCATCACCAGCAACAGGACCCCCTCCATGAATCAGGACACCCACTCTGCCTCTTTGGATCTACTTGAGTCGATCAAGATACATCTGAACACCATGGTTTTGGGCGACTTTAACTACCCATCATTGACTGAGGAAATTACTCATGCTGAAACTCACTTGCTCAAAGGTTCTCAGCATCATAAACCCCAATGACCTAGACCAGCTAGTTGACACCCCCACAAGGGGTGTCAACATCCTGGTTCTGGTGCTTACCAATATGGGGGACCACTGTAGCACCCTCTTTGTGAGGTCTTCTCTGGTGAGATCTGACCACAAATCAGTCTCATTCGAAGTTACTGTCACACCTGACCCCCCCGTATCACAAACTAAACTAAAAAAACTTCTCCAAAACAGATTACTAACCTCTTGCAGGATGGTATAAATAGCTTCACTGCACCTCCTCCCTCAATGGAACTGGCAACTATGCAGAGTTCCACACAAATGCTGTATACAAACACCTGAGCAACTCAACTGCATTGACGCACCCATACCTGATGAGACCCAAACAAGCTACTCGAGGAAGAGCAAACCTGTCTGGTGGACAACTGCCATTAACAGGCTTTACAGTAAGAGTAGGAAATTGCAGACTAAGAGTAAGCTGAGCTCTAAGGAATGAGCGAGCCCCAAATTGGAAACACTCCCTCCTCAGCTTAAACAAGCAAATAAGACTCCTTGTGAAGTGCTCCAAAGCTAACTACAAAGCCAAATTAGCTTCCTCAGCTAAGGACAGCCACAAGGCATTCTTTAGTTACATCCGTGACCTAAAAGGAAAGGCTCAGATTTGTGCCAAACTGGTAGTTAATGATACCACATATACTGAGCCTGTGGACATTCCTAACCTGTTAGCCGACAGGTTCTGTGAAAACTTCACTCTCGCTTCCCTGCCACACATACCCCAAGACATCCCTACCACCTGCCCTCTACCCTGTATCTCTAAAGAGCAGGTCAAGAACGCCCTCTCTAAGATCAAAAACACAGCATCCATGGGACATAACATCCCAGGCTGCATCCTACATGGGCTCAAACAAGAATTAGCAATGCTATTGGGTACTCTTCAATCATAGTCTAAGGACTGGCTTTATCCCAGCTGAATGGAAAAAGGCCGCTATTATCCCCTTGCACAAAGGTGGTGCTTCCACTGGCCCTGAGAACTGTAGACCTATTAGCCTGACTTGCTTTATTTGCAAGGCCATGGAGAGAATCATCAGATCTTACCAACAAAGACATTGGTAATCTTCAGGCACTTGACCCTACTCAATTTGGATTTGTCAAAGGGAGATCATGCCTGTTAAACCTGGTGAACTTCTTTGAGACAGAAAGGCCCTTGATGAGGGGAAATCTGTGCACAAAGCATACTTAGACTTAGCCAAGGCTTTTGAAACTATCCCTTACTCAGGCATGATTGACAAATTCAGCCAGCTATGTATCGACCCATATATCATTAGATGGGTTGCTAACTGGCTCACTGATAGAACCCATACAGTCAAAATAGGGGAATCCACCTCCAACAGCAGACCTGTAACCAGTGGTGTTCCACAGGGATCAGTCCTGGGACTTCTACTGCTTGGAATCTATTTCTCAGAAGTGCAAGCTCTTGCTGACAAAGCTTGCTGATGACTATAAAAGGGGAGCGGTCATAGAATCTCCATACGATGTCAACATCCTACAAGAGGGTCTTACACAAACAAATGATTGGTGCCAAAATCATGACCTTAAACTCGATGCAAAAAATGTATTATCAACCCTTTTGGTAATAGTGATCTTGCTAACTACCACATCAATAACACCACCTTTTTAGCAAGAGTGATGTTTCTGCAAACTACCACATCAATAACACCACCCTAAGTACACACTCAGTGGTGAGAGACCTGGGCACACAGGTTGACAGCAGCCTTAACTTTGATCACCGTGTCTCCACAGTGGTAAGAAGGGTATTCTAGATTGCTCATCTCATAAGTAAGGGCATTGCCTCCGGAAAAAAAGAAGTTATAACCTGCCTGTACTCTTCCCTCATCATGCCAATAATTGAGTACAATGCCCCTTTTAGTACCTTTTCAAGCACCTGCAGCATTTGGAGAGACCACAAAGATTCCTCACAAGGAAAATTCAAGGTCGTCATGTGTCCTATGAGAACCATCTGAAATCGCTGTCATTTGATTCTGTTTCATACAGACTGCTCAGAGGTAATCTCTGTCTTGCATGTAAGGCAATCTTTGACTGCTTTATTGGAAATGCTGCATATCCGTAAGTTAGATGATGCACAGGTTACTCACTCTAATGGCCTTAACCTGGTATGTGACATTAATAGAACCTGTTAGAGGGACATATTTGTTTCCCAGAGGCTACCACACCTTTGGAACAGACTCCCGCTTCATGTCAAGCAGAGCACTTCATTGGCCCTCTTCAAATGCAATCTGGATGATTGGATGGGTAACCATAATTTCACCACAGGAGTTCCACCTGTGTCCCTCTTGGACAGGGGTGATAGGTTATGATTGTGGAAATAAGGGTAAAACGTGTCTAGGCTTGTAAGGGCCCTAGGATCATTAACCTAGTAACCTCCTATGATCCTATTTATAATGTAAAGGAATTTTTGGATTTGTCAGCCATTGACAAAGTAGGTCAACTAGTTTATTGTTGGATAGGTGAAGTCTAAATATAAAGTTTTTGCAATTAATGAGGATTTCAGCAAAGACATTAAGATACCTATTGTGATCAGTAGGGGGTATAGACAGTGCTCTGATTCTAGCAGGCAGATGGTAATTAGTTTTAGGGTGATTTGGACGTCTAACGCATATGACATGTGAGGTCCTGAGGATTCAGTTGTGAGGTAATGATATCCTTGACAAATACTGGTACTCCCATAAATGCATAGTGGGTCTAAACACATATAAACATTAAAATGAGGAATAGAGGGCGTGCATCCTTACTTTGAAACCATGCAAGATATTCAGAACACGTAACACTTACTCATTAAGGCAAGCTGATTTTTCTTTTTATTCATTCTTGCCTGATACTTAATGTGGCTAGATGTTCCTGTCAAGTACATGAATTTGCAGTTAGGTACAAAGACATACTTCTGAAGCACAGCCACTTTAGCGCGCTCTCTCTGTATGCATGTATATATATATATATATATAATCTTGTTGGCTATGGAATAGGAGGAATATCAAATACAACAATAAAAGAAAAAAATCACAAGGGAAATCAGGGCACAAAATGCAGGGGTTTCATTCCTCCAAATAACTAAATTCATGAGCACTTTTATCCAAAAGGCTTCTTCAAATTTAAGTCCTATGTTAATTTGGACGAAAGTGTTCATGGACTTTGGTTTTGTTGGTGAAGTTTAGGATTTTGTGCTTCCTGTAACCATGTTTTATATGTTTTTGTTTATGATTACAGTTCAGTTTTGAATCATGTCATATAGATAGTGAAGTGATTTTTTTTTCTGAATTGTGTATTACCTAATGCCAGAAATATCGATTTTCGAAAATTCCCCCAGATTCTCAAATGCTTGCACGGAGTGCAAGATGAGTGCAGGAGCTCATGCAGGCAATATGTCTGCCGTGTGAGCCAGGAACAGCCGGCAGGGGCGTGCACGAGAGCTCCAGCACTAATCCTGCACGGACTAAGCCCTGGTATGCAAATCACCTAATTTGCAGGAGAAATCCATGCAAATGAGGTTATTTTGCAATCCAGAAAGTTTGCAATAGTCCGTGCAAGACTAGTGCAATGTGCAGAAATGTACTCTGTTAGTAATCGAGTACATTTCTGCAAATTCCAAAACGGAGCTATGACTGCTCCAAATAAAGGCTGCATATCATTGAGGAAGCATGCCAATGGCCAAGTATAAGGCCATTGGGAATTGCAAACTGTTAATAAAATAGAAAAATCAACTTTAATTTTTTTTTGCCAATCTCGGCTGTTTAAGCATAGGGCAGTGGCGCGCAAACGGGATTGGGGGGAAATAAGAAAATAAACGGAAAATGAGCATTCTAACTAAAATCAGTATTCTGCCATGAAAGTCAATGGCAGGCTGAAGATGACCTGGCCAGTGAGTAGTGGTTGCTAAGGGGGAGGCTCAGTGTGGGACATGTAACTATGCATTAGCAGGCAATCCTATGCAAATGAGGGAAAGGTTAGTGAATCCCAGATTTTCCCAGGGTGTGAGGCAGGTCCCAAGAGTGTAAGAGTATAAATAGCTGGGTGCAAGACTGGGATATAGGTGACATCAATGGGGGGGGTGTCAGACATACTGTAAGCAGATTGGAGACCTGTAGCTTGGGATTGCTTCTAGCTTATCACAGCTAAGCTAGGGATTGCTTCTAGCTTATCACAGCTAAGCTAGGGGTGTGTCTAAACCTGCCTAGCACTCTTTACAAAGTGTAAGCGAGTATGTGCGCTGCGCACCAGGTTTTACAGGAAGAAAAAGGAAGTTAAACCAGGAAAAAGCAGCTCTGTGCACATTTGAGCACTCTGTCTGCGCAGTGCGCACACAGGCTTAAACAGGGAGGCAATGGAAAACAGCAATAGGAAGGTAATCAAGGAGAACTAGCTTAGCTGACAGGTGAAATGTATCAGAATCAGCCAATTACACAGGCAGCAGACCAGCCCAGCACACCACTATAAACTGTGCAAACACCTTTCCCCCTTGTTTTTCCCAAAAACTCTGCACCACCGTTGTATACAGGTGAGGAAATTTTACAAAACAAAAGCAAGAGAAAAAATGTTGGGGGCTGCTTTTGCTATCATAAACCAGCATGTGCAAGAGGCTGAGGGTGTTGAGGATGTGAATGCTGCTGAGCAACCCACAGTGAGGAGACGGAGAAGAGTGTACAGACCCAGGGTAACCTACCAAGGGCTACATGAGCTGGAGATAGTGAAGTGCTATAGGGTGGGCAGGGACCTCCTACAGCAAATTGTTGAGCTGTGCCAGCCACACCTGACACACAGAACTAACAGAGGGGAACCCATCCCAGCGGATACCAAGGTATGTGTAGGCCTACGAATACTAGCTACAGGTACGTTCCAAAGGCCAACTGGGGATATGATTGGGATTTCACAGGCATCAGCATCCAGGGTACTCAACCAGTTCCTGGATGCCATGTCAGCACATGACGGTGAGCATGTATATATCCCCAACACCCATGAGGTGTTGGCCAGCAATATGCGTCTCTTCCACCAAATAGCAGAATACCCTGAGGTAGTGGGTGCAATAGACTGCATGCACATACACATTAAAGCACCACCAGATGAGCGGGGTAGGGTCTACATCAACTGCAAGGTCTTCCCCTCCATCAGCTTGCCAGGTCATGTGTGATGCCCATGGCATAATGAATGTGTGTGCTGGCTGCCCTGGAAGCTACCGCAATTCCCACATCTGGCATCTGACGCAGCTGTACCAGACATTTGCCAATGAGGACATCCCACACAGTCACCTAGTGGGGGATGTTGGATAGGCACTGGAGCCGTGGCTGATGACACCCATCAGAAATGCACACACACCCGAACAAGAACTCCATAATGAGGCACACTCACAAACATAAATTATATTAGAGCGTGTGTTTGGGATGCTCAAGTCATGGTTCCGGTGCCTGGACACATCCGGTGGAGCCTTGCAGTACTCACCAACTACATGTACCCAAATTGTCCTTGTATGTGCCATGCTAAACAATATGATCCTGTGGAAACAGCTGCAGCAAGAACAGCATGGGACAGGGCCACACAGCCCCCCCACCAGTGCTAAGGCCTGCACAGGCTCAGAGGGACTTGGAGGAGTAACAACCTGAGCCTGCCCCAGTAGGCAGAAGGAGGCGTGCCCAGTATGCCCTGGGCTTGGCAAAGAGGCAGTGCATAGCACATGCACTGACACAGTAGGGACCCAGGGAATGACACCTCTCACTGACTCGCACATACAGTAAAAGGGATGCCAAATATGACACCTGTGCTCAACCATGTATAGGGAGTGTACTATGTGCATCCGACGTAGACAGCCCTGCAGCACTGCACTCAGTACTGGGATACCCACAAGGTAAGTGACTCACACATACCAGTTGGGGGGGCACATACCCAACAACAGTCACAACCAGCAGGATAGGTGTAGACAAACACAAACAAATGCTGTACTATGGCCTCTGAATGAGCCCTATGGGTAACCCCTACCCCAGGCCTACACAGACAGACTACAGTAGGCCAGCCAGTGGGATGTAAGTTGTGAAGGCTAGGAAGTCAGAAACTAATATGTAGGTAGTTAAAGCTAAGATCTGTAGTACACTGGTATGCCTCTAGCCAGCACAATAGGTAAGACTACAGACTGAAAGGTGTAACAGACATACCAGTACAGTCCTAGCAAATGTGTAAAAGTGTAAGGTGTGCCCCACCATCCTACTCACACTTATAGTAACAGTCAGGTGTGCCCCCCACCCCTGTGTCGAAATATAGAAACAGTCAAGTGTCCCCCCCTGCTATGCAGAAATGTAGCAACAGTCAATGCCAAATGACACAGCATGCTACCTGTCGGTGTACAACACAAAGGTCAGCACCGCAGTACAAACTACCTGGACTTGATCCACACATGCAGTATAGATGGCCATACTGGGCATGCTCACACACTTAAACACATGAAGGCCATGTCAGCAAACACCAGTGGACCAGACATATCTGGCAGTTGGAGTTCTTAGTACAGACACATGTCAGTATGCACCACTCCTACCTTGCAGACACAGTGGATAGGAATACAGACATATATGTAAGGACAACACACTATAATAAGCCAAAGTTAGACGGACATAGATGTGTGGAAGAGGGTGACAGTGACAAGGAGCCATCTGGACCTGTCCCACACAGCCAGAGGGCCCCAAACACATGAGGTGCAGGTGTCACTCACTGCAGATACTAGCCACCAGTATCTGTCAGCATGATAGCATGTTGCACGTGCCAGCTGTGCAACATGACTGTACAAGGAAGTAGTCACCTAGTAGCTGTATACACGTACCTGTGGCGTATGACCCTGTGTGTGCCTGCATGTGGCATGTCAGCCCCTACATGAATGGGTTAAGACCCATGCACACACCGCTTTCCCCATAGCAGAATCATGACAAGCCTGCTGAGGTCACCCAGTCTGAAATACACCTTTGGGAGAGCTGTAGCTCAGTAATCCCCATGACGTGTCCCATAACTACGTACTGCTGTAGTGATAAACTAGTTAGGTAGTAGTCCTAACCCCAGACTTGGCAACTGTGTGAGTGTGTGTTTGTGTGCATGTCTCTCTGTCTCTGACTGTGCAGATAGAAATGCTTTTTAGGCTACTCACACTCTGTACAGTTCATATACACAACTTTGGCAAGGCTGCTGATGTCACTCACCTAGAAATATACCTCTGGGGAAATCATAGCCCAGTAATCTCCATAGCGTGTCCTGTATCTGTGTACTGCTGTAGTGTGATAACCTAGTTAGGTAGGTGTTTTAACCTCAGACCTGGCAACTGTGTGTGTGTGTCTGAGTAGAGAGCAATGCTTTTTAGGCCACTCATACCCCGTACAATACATATACCCAACATTGGTAAGGCTGCTGATGTCACTCACCTAGAAATACACCTCTGGAGAAATCATAGCCCAGTGATCTCCATAGCACATCCTGTAACTGTGTACTGCTGTACTGTGATTTTAGAACTGTGGTAGGGTTCCATCACCACCCATGGCAGTTCTGGATGTTTTGCTTGTGTTTCAATGTCAGTGTTTGGAGCAATGCATCATAGGCTACTCACTCGTAGTACATTTCAAATGCCCTATTTTGCCAATCCTGCTGATGTCATTCATTGTGAAATCCAACTGTGGGGAGAAAGTTCCCTGTAATCCCTGTGGTGCGACCTATAACTGCTCCATGCTGTAGTGTGATATAGGCCTTGATCAGGGATTCTATACCCACACCTGACAGTTGTGGATGCTTTGTGTGTCTATCTGTCTGTGTAGGGAGCAATGCATTTTAGGCTAGTCACTCACAGTACAGTTGAAATGCCCTATTTTGGTAATCCTGCTGTCAGTCACTGTGAAATAAACCTTTGGGGAAGAAGTACTCCAGTTATGTCCATGGCGCATACTGTAACTGTGTAGTGCTGTAGTGTAATAAACTAGTTAGGTTGGGGTTCAACTCCCAGACATGACAGGTGTGTGTGTAACTCGTATCCTGTGTAGAGGTGAGTGTGTGACACCTGTGGCCAATGTGGAGGGGGTTTTGCTTTTTTACTTTTATGGTGGCCCTACTATATATCACGCTGTCAACCATACAGGGATAACAGATGTAAAATAGCTGGGAGGCTGGAGTGCAAAGCCATACCCATACATGTGACATCAAGGCCAGCCTGTGCAAATTAGCAACCCCACTATTACCCAGTGCACATACTCAACCCATGTGTCATACGCACACACATGCCTCGGCAACAGCCAGTATGTCGGTAGTACACTGCATATTGGCCACTGTTAGTAACTATGCAGTGATTGCAGTGGGCTACAGAGGGCATGTCACCCTGGCCATCTGTCCAGTATGCACGTCCATGCAGATAGTGCATCTACACCATGTTCCCCAATGGACACTGTGGTGCCATCACATGTGACTCACAATGGACATGCCATGCCTGACAACATGCCCTGTATGGACAGATGACACTGATATCAGGGAATGCTGTTGGCATGCTATCAATGTAGGTGAAGGGAAAACCTGCTGTCCATTACCAGTTCCTGCCACAGGTGGGCAAGACTGGCACAACTGATGATAAACTGCGTTCACTACATGGGCCAGACACCCTAGGTACAGTTCAACATGTCACTGAGCATGCATGTGGGAGGTGTGCACATCCCAGGCACCATTCCATGTCATGGACTAAGGAACACATACATGGCATGTGGTGTACAGCATTGACCACACACAGTAGTCACCCACTGACTGTATGGGGGATGCAATACCCACCTGTGTGGGAAAATGCAGTAACTATAGCCCTTAGCCATAATGCAGACCATTGACATGTGGCCTGATGCCATGGTATACCCATTGCCTACCCTTGTACAGTCTGCTGGCACAGTTGACCACCACACACCTTTGTCGACATGCACCCATGCATGTCAGAATTGACACCCTATGTGTACATGTGTGTGTTGTATCCACATGTTGTACACCCACATCCATACTCACTACAACCCCCAGGGCATACTGAAGCATGCTGTCTGATATCTCCTCATACTCTTTGCCCATATGGCCTCCGTATGACCCTTGTGGTGCATGTGATACCTGCACATTGATGTGTTGTGGCAATCCCACTACTGATGAGTTGCACTCCTGGCCCTGCCAAGTGTGTCAATGTGTGTGTATCCCTGTGTAAGTGTGCCTCTGTTGACGCTGGCACATGTTCATGCAGACACGTGTACGGCACCTACTGTATGTCTACCATATCCCTGTTGCAGATGTCACTTACCCTGACATATATGTTCTGAGTGCTCCACATCAGGTAACCCATGTGGTGCATCCAATAACTGCATGAAACTGTGATAGCACTACATAGTTGTCGGGAGTTTGATACCCTGTGCTGGTAGGTGTTACACAAACATGCTTCAGTTTTACCCTGCCACACCTCCCTGACATTAATCTGCATCTGTCTGCCTCCCCCACCCCCTCTCTGTTGGATGTGGAGACCCACACCTGCATTGCTTAGGCAGCAGCATGTTTGTTACATGATGCTCATTATCAGCTGATGGCCTCTGCATGAATTGCAGCCCTCCCCTACCTGATTGCATGTGGAACAGCTGTGGTAAGAATCTCATAGCCAATTGCATGGAAACACACTCCAATACCTAGGAACATCATGGTGGTGTTGGGCCTTTGCAGTCACTGTGAGCAAGAACTAGATTTAATGTTTGGCAAACAGCATCCCAGATGGATTGGGGATTTACCACTAGCAACATACACTGTGAAAAGAGGGCAACCAACAGGAGGGGGATGTGCCTGACCTGACTACAGACTGTAAGTGCTGCCATACTGCATTTGGAGTAATGTTGGTTTGTCAGGATATGCATGTCATACATGTCGCAATATCTCCAATGTCCGTTCCATGTATATGAGGAATCCCCATCTGCAGGGTCATCTGCAGACTGGCCAGTGTTGTGCCTATGGTTTCATGTGTTAGCCACAGTGCATCAATCCATGGAATGCAGAAGGTAGTGTGAGTATTGCAGTCTATAGATGGTGAAGGCCGTGACATTTACTGACTTCATATCCCTCATAGAACATATGTTGCAACAAACCCTGTTACAATGGAAATTATATGGGGTTATCACAGTAACATGTCTATACTGGCCCTGTGTATGTGCTGTCAGCCACACCTCTGTCAACCTTTGTACATATGGCGTACATTAAGTGGTGCATATGTGCTGTACACCATAAATACTGCCATATCTGAAAACAAGCCAGTGATATATCAGATTGCTACACATGTCATGTACAGTAGTGGTTATATTTCTTGACATAAGCTGGGCATTCTGTGGATGATTGTACAGTGCTGAGGTCCGTGTAGTGATGGTGAATGTTGGCAGTGTGTGTATTGTTAATATGTACCTCAGCCTGTGTACAGACTGTGGTAGATGTCATTGTTCTACCTCCCCTTCTCTCAGATGTCACATGCTGCCCCACTGTACAGTACCATTTTGTCGTACATGTTTGTAGGGCCATACACACACATGTCCCATACCACAGACAGCCATCATGACAAACTGTGTAGCAGCCCAGTATATATAGGGTCATACGAGTCATGTGAGTAGCACATATGAGGATGGTGTAGAACAGATAGTCCATATACTGTAATATTATGCTAGCTTACCATATGTGGCTGTGATCACATTGGTTGTGGTTATGCACTGTCACACAGGTGTATCTTACCCTGTGCTGTGACATGGCTGTCGAGCCTGCTATATATGCAGGTACATGTGCATTACCCCATATGAGAAGTAAGCCAGTGTTGAGCCAGTCTGCCTGTAGCCTACACAGTGCATTGTTACATGCCTAGCAGCTTAGTGTACTTAACCAGTGGGATGTTATGTGCAGATACTCACCAGATGTACTGCTGCTGGCCCTCCCTTAAATGTTATGCATGTCAGACAGAGCAGTGGGATGCTGTACAGA
>NC_056743.1:59276137-59397914 GCF_019279795.1 Protopterus annectens | reverse complement strand
GTCGGTTTTCATAGGTGAGTACTGGTGTATTGGTCCTGGGGCCTACATAAGCCTAGCCACAGAGGTTCCCTGCCATGCACCACCCACTAATGTTAGTCCCCTGTGCCCCTGTCAGGCTGTGGCACAGACATGCTACCCAAGGTGTATTCCCCATCCAATTGCCAAGTGTTTCTGTCAAGAGGGCCAATGAGTAGCATTAGAAACAACAAATACTCCTTCTTCCACACAATAATACAACAACTCTGGCCCCAACAAAAATATTCACCGACTGTGAAATGAAACAAGCAGATGAATAAAATCTCTTTATTGCTCTCTAGCGCTTCAGTGTTTTCACCTTCAAGGAATATTAGACATTCAAAATGCAAAATGCATGTTCTTATATAGAACATCTAATTGAAGATACACACCCCTTAATTACAAAATTATATAATTATTTAATAAAATCCCATCTTAATTTAAACATTTCCAATTCAGCTCATTATTAAGCCCTGTGGGTGTCATAGTTTTATACTTTAAAATAAAAATGCTTTCTTTATACAACAACTTTTGTTTCAACACACTTTCATCATCACATAAACATTTCACACTTTCTAAAACAGTGCCTTTTAACAAAGATGCATCACCATTATGAAATGTATTAAAATGTGAAGCAATTATTTTGTTTTCTCTCTTATTTTTCATATTCCTAACATGTTCCATCAACCTAATATGGAATTCTCTCTTAGTTTCCCCTATGTAATAAAGTTCACATGGGCATTTAAGTGCATATATTACCCCTTTACTTCTGCATGTATAAACCTCCCTTGGCTCAAATTTTATTCCATTTATTCTATTAAACGTTTTAACAATATATGTGCAAATACTGCATCTATTGCAACTCATTGTTCCCAAATTCACCACCATCTTAGGTATGTCTATCTTAGGCATTTGAAACTTCCCACATACTACCATATCTTTTAAGTTCCTACCCCTTTTATATGAGAAAAGTGGTTTATTTGGAAGAATACTTGCTAGAACCCTATCCTCTAACAAATATTTCCAATAATACTCTATTAGGGTTTTAACTTCCTCACTTTTCACATTATACACTGAAACATGATAAATTTCATCTCTGCCTTCCTGTCTATTCTCATGAATTCTTCTAGTACGAAGCATATTCCTTCCTCTGCATAAAAAATCATCCTTGTCCATACCCTTTTCCTTATTTAATTTCATTAATGCTTGTTTCAAAATACTTGGTTCATAGCCCCTCTGTAGAAACATATTATTAGTCTCTGATTCCTTCTTCAAAATACTTACTTCACTACACAATCGAGACACACAAACCAACTCACCATAGGGTAAAGCCTCTAACACATGAGGAGGGTGGCAACTTGAAGCATGTAAATACTGATTATCGTCTATAAACTTTCTATATATATTAGATGAAATATTCCCTTTTTCTGTGCCTTCCAAAATAAGGTCCAAAAATACTACTCTATTGCCCTTCTGAAGTCCGTCAAATGCCAGACCAAAAGGATTCCTATGTATATCCGACATAAATTTATCTATTTATTCTATACCACCTTCACAAATAAAAATCAAATCATCAATATAACGAAAATAATATTGTACATGTCTCTTTATAAAATCTAAATCAAATAAAAACTTCTTTTCAAAAAAAGACATAAAAAGGTTTGCATACATAGGGGCAAATGCTGCCCCCATTGTTGTACCTTGTTTCTGTCCATATAATATATTATCGAAATAAAAATAATTATTCTTTAAACAAAAATCTATCATTTCAATAAAACAAGTTAAAGGGCCATCTCTCAAGAAAAACCTTATTGCCTCCAAACCATCCCTATGCTGGATGGAGGTATATAGGCTTTTAACATCAACCACAAGCCAATACATATCTTTCTTCCATACCAAAGATGAAATTTTATTTAGAAAATCTACACTATCTTTAATGTAGACAGGAGATCTAATAACTTAAGTTAATAAAATCTTATGTAATACCAACCCAACATTGTGCAAAAAGTAATTACATGCAGAAATAATAGGTCTACCTGGCGGTTCAACCCTACTTTTGTGCACTTTAGGCAGACAGAAAAAAACAGCTATTTCACTTTTACAGTTTGATAATTTATCTCTAACATCCCTCTCTGTGAAGTATCCCAATCTAACACTTATGTCCAATATTTTCCCATATTCAATCATTGCCTGTTCAAATTTACTTTTATTACATTTCTCATATACTTCAGCATTATTCAAATGATCCATGCACATATTGTAATATTGTAATGCATTCATAATAAGTATTTTGTTACCTTTATCTGAAGGTTTGATAACTGTCTGTCCTATCACTTAATTTTTTCAAAGCATGCCATTCCTTCAAAGTTAAATTATAAGAAACTTCATTTTTATTTAACATCATATTATCACAAATATTCTCACATCCAAACCCTATCATAGAACCAAACTGAATAATAAGTTGGTTGACAAAAGGTGGTATGAATTTATTAAACGTGGGGATATAGGAAACATCAATTTTGCAATAAGTATTGCATAAATTGTTATTATTATCTATATTTTCATCACAAGAAAAAAAGCTGTCTTCAGATTCAATAACCAGAGAAGAATTCACTGTATTATTTAAGCCAATGGAACCTTTAGAAAAATGATATTTCAAATGAATCTTCCTAAGAAGTCTAAAAACCTCCTGCTTAACCACATGTCCTCTAGGTAACACAGTCGGTACAAATTTAAGGCCTAAGGCCAACACAGACATCTGTTCTTGTGTTAATACACATTGAGATAAATTTAAAACTATATTTGGTTCAGTACATGCCTTATTTTCTGAACCTTTTATTAAATTGTTGTCCATTCCCTGGTCCCTGCTGAAAATCCGCCTGGTAACCCCTATCCAAGTTACCGACGTGTGTCCCAAGGTTTCTATTTCATTTTTGTCCCTGCTGTCATTGTTGCTGATTGTGGTAAGGCCCCCCCCTTGGTTCCAAAATATTTGCATAAATTCCACTGGTTGTTGTGGTTGAGGCAACTCTGGGAACTCAGCGCTTACATCCGAACGATTTTCCTCTCCAGAAGAAATGAAAGAAGATGAAGGCGTGCTTTTGAACCTTACGCGCTGACGTTTCCCCTGATTACCAGCCCTCCAATTGGAGGAATACGTAAAAGCCAGTCCTGCCTCATAATCGTTGATGTCCCGAATGAGCTTTGATTTCTTTTGTTCAATTAATTCAGCTTCTAATGAAAGTAACCTCTCATTAGTCATCTCCAAAAACGCTTTCATATTATTAGGGTTAACAGAGTCACTTATAGTTTGTGATAATGAAGCCAACTCCTGCTTTAACTTCTGATGTTTTAACTGATCTCTCTCCAGAAGAATGTGCAGCCACTCAATAACACATTTATGAGTGGATTTAAACCATCTGTCTTTGAACTGTTTATCCACAGAACAGTTCAGATCGAAAGGTGTACTGGGGTTTTTTACAAATCTCAACCCCTTAGGTGTAATATCAAGGTCAATGTACCTCTGTAACCCTAATATGTTGAAATGAGTTTTTGTCTCCTTTTCCAACAACCTTTCATATTTTTGACAAAGTTCCCTTATATCCGATGGTATACCATAAAACTTCTGTCCCACCGAATTAAAAGGATCAGAAACTCTCTTAGTTCTTTCTTTGACATATAAATCAAAAATATGAGCAGTACCTGTAGTGTCATGTCGATTATCCATAGACAAACCTGGGGCTTGTAGGGAACCAGTAAGATAATGTTCAATTGTTCTTTGGGAACCTTGTTTGAAAGTAAGGCCCCCTACTGCTCCCAATTGAAGTACCGGATCCTCTTGAAACACCCAAGGTACATCCAAATTGGGGTCAGATGCCATAACCCAACAGTAGAAACACTAGGGCTTAATAATGAGATGAATTGGAAATGTTTACTTTAAGATGGGATTTTATTAAATAATTATATAATTTTGTAATTAAGGGGTGTGTATCTTCAATTAGATGTTCTATATAAGAACATGCATTTTGCATTTTGAATGTCTGATATTCCTTGAAGGTGGAAACACTGAAGCGCTAGAGAGAAATAGAGATTTTATTCATCTGCTTGTTTCATTTCACAGTCGGTGAATATTTTTGTTGGGGCCAATGAGTAGCATTGCCTGACATGTATGGGTAGTCTGTTCCAGAGTGTGGGGATTCCCCAGGACAGGGCCCTATCCCTCCAGTATGTAATGTGGTGTTTATGTTTAGGACCCTGTAGCATGTGTTAGCAGAGGGAGTGGGATGTCATATGTAGCATGTTCAACTGCTCTGTCTATGACATAGCTGTGTATGTTGGGCAAATGTCAGCTGTGCCTGGGCAATGTGCACTGGAGTGTAGCCACAGTTGTCTGAGATGGACTGTGTATTGCATGTGTTTGAGGCTGGTAATCCCATTAGTGAGGTGTGTGTTGTCATTGCACATGTACAGCATGCATTATGGGTAGGTGTGTTAGATGTGTACATTGCCTACATCTTAGCTATGACATGCACAGTGAATTGCCAAGTATAACCTTAAACCATACTCACCAGCATCCGGCCGCTGCCTTGCTGGTACCTCAGAGGTACCTACATTTACATGGGATAGAGCTGATGTCAGTGGCCACAGCTGTGGCATTGCTACAGGGTGGCTGCAATATTACAGTACAACAACAGTGAAGTCCATAGTACTACAGTTTATGCATTACTGCTTATCGGTACTACACAGCAACATACCCCACATCTCACATATGCATGGTCTACTTGTACAGATGCATACACTACAGTAGTCTACTGATATACCCTGGATCCTTACCTGCATGATCAATGTGTGGTGTGGGAGTAGCACCCACCTCCATGACTGTATAGGTCTGAAGGTCTTGGGGGTGGGCAGGTGCTACCAGGCTGATGAGCAGCTCCTCCACTCTGGTGAGGGGGGGATGGATGTTATGGCCCCCTCCTGTTGCAAGGTGGTCACCCCGCATGGCAGCGGCACAACGTACATGCCGGAGCAGGTAACTACAATGGTGGCGGACCTGCTCATAAGTACGGCTGTGCATCCCCACCTCATTCGCCCTGCGGACCACATCAGTCCACGTGTCTGTTCTCTCTTGCTGGTCCATGCTTGTCCGTGAGAACAGCTGATAGTTGTGGATGATGGTGGTGATGATTATCTCCTCCTCCTCAGCGGCACTGTAGGCGGGGTTCCTCGGGTGTGCCATACTCCCTGAAAGACAATGATGGAAATATGTCTGAGCAACTCGTATGTAAAGTTTACCATACTACAATACACATCAGTCTCCCGCCACCATATCAGCTCCAATATAATGTTCACACTATGCTAGTGGTATGTGTCCAGTATGTGTACACTTGGGCCATATATTGTATTGTACAACACTTTCTGCTACGTGGTTATAGACATGCTCCCTGTGGGGACACTAGAGTTGCAAGGCTGTTACAGGGTATTTCACCTGCATGCCATTGTCACTGCCACTGTGTTTCCACATATGCATGTGGTAGGCCTGCTATGTGATTGCTACACATCTGCCATTCTGTAGTATTGGGGATATCTATGCATGCCATTGGACATGTTCTGGGATTGTGTGGACTATCACAGCCCACATATGTTCCATGACAGTTACACACCGGTATGTGTAGGGGTTATTTGCCAGCAAGAACACCACTCCAACCTAATGTGCACATGTTACCAGTCCACATCACATCCGTGGCCCACCATGGAACCTCATTATCTAATGTTCCATCACTACCTTCATGTGGAACCACCTCAGGGGATGGTGTCCCTCCCCAAGGAGTGCACACAGACATGTGTCTGTCACATAGTTAGGTCGCTGGTATTGGGCATAGGGAGCTCCACAGAGACCCCACACCCCATTAAGGAAACCATGGTAAAAAATTTCTCCAAAGCCAACTTCATGCTTCTTAAGACAGAAGTGGTGAACTTCATGACACCCATGCAGATGGACAATACAGTTACAACTACTGAATCCTATACAATTGCACTTAATAAGCACTTACATGAGTGCATGGATCGTGCTATCCCAAACAGAACAAAGACGCTATCCTCCAAAAAAAGGAAGCCAATCTGGTGGTCCCCTGCCATAAACAAACTGTACAACAGAAGGAAGAAACTGTTGCAAAAGAGAGTAAAGTCCCATGAGTGGAGGGGCTCCCTGGTCAGCCTCAGTAAGAAGCTGCGATCCCTGATAAAATCCTCCAAAGCTAGTTATGAAAACAAAATTGGCACTGATTCTAAAGACAGCCACAAAGCATTCTATAGCTATGTCAAGAATCTCCATGGCAACACTCAGATCTGCTCTGAGTTACAGCACAATGGCACTAAATATACAGACCCAACTGATATTGCCAACATCCTGGCAGATAGGTTCAGTGCTGACTTTACCCCCCCCCCCAGAAAGCCCATCTCTATACCGGAAGAATGCAAAGTTCCTGTAATCACAGCTGCACAGGTAAAAACCACACTCTAAAGCCAAGAACACAGCATCCATAGGACTAGACAACATCCCAGGCTGTGTTCTACACGAACTACAGAATGAACTGGCACCCCACCTAAGTACCATGTTCAATCATCGCCTCACCTCAGGCTTTTTGCCTGCTGAATGGTGCACAGCGATGGTTATCCCACTCCACAAAGGGGGAGACACTACGGACCCCAGGATCTACCCCCCCATTAGCCTGATGAGCCTGATCTGCAAGCCCATGGAATGTATCATCATGGAACTTATAAACAAAGACATTGGTAATCTCCAAACTCTGGACCCCACCCAGTTCAGATTTGTAAAAGGCAGATCATGTCTCCTAAACCTGATAGACTTCTTTGAAACAGTCACCAAAGCCGTATACAAGGGTAAGGTGGTTCACACAGCCTATCTAGATCTTGCAAAGGCTTTCAACACCATCCCCCACTCTGGAATTATAGATAAACTCACTAAACTAAGTATAAATCCCTATGTCACAAGATGGGCTGCCAGCTGGCTCACTGACAGAACCCACACTGTGAAAGTAGCAAACTCCAAGTCAGAATTCAGACCAGTGACAAGTGGAGTACCACAGGGTTCAATCCTGGGTCCTCTCCTGTTTGGTATCTACTTCTCTGAAGTACAGGCTAACACAGAAGGTCTTTGGTTAATGAAGTTCGCAGATGACTGCAAATTAGGAGCCATAATCAAAACTCCTAACGATGTGGACAAACTACAAAATAGCCTCACTGAGATAGATGCCTGGTGTCAAAGCCATGGCCTCAAGCTCAATGCCACAAAGTGCATCATCATCCCCTTTGGTAAAAACTCTGTACCCATGAGCTACAACATAGGCGATAGTATACTTAACACTGAAAGTGTGATAAGAGAGACCTTGGGACACAGGTGGACAGTAGTCTCTCCTTTGATAATTACATTGCCACAGTAGTCAGGAAATCCTTCTACATGGCACACCTCATCACAAAAGGTTTCTCATCCAGAAAAAAAGAGGTCATTGTTCCCCTCTACTCATCACTCATTAGACTCATTATAGAGTACAACGCCCCTTTTGGTATGTACCTCACAAGACATCTACAACTGGAAAGGCCACAGAAATACCTCACAAAGAGGATTACCGGACTCAGATGCCCTACGCAGACCGTCTCAAAAAAACTCCAGCTTTACTCCATCGCATATTGCATACTCAGAGGTGATCTCTACCTAACATACAAAGCTATGTCAAACCCAGAGCTGTTGGACATGATCCACTTAAAGAAATACCAGTACCTCCAAGCTACACACTCTAGGGACCTAAACCTTGTCACCACAATAAACAGAACATGCCGGAGGGATAGATTCCTGTCCCAGAGACTTCCCATACTCTGGAATAAACTACCTATCATATCAAACAAAGCTCCTTATTAGCACTCAAGAAAAATCTTGATTGAATGGGAAATAGGAAATTCACCCTGGGGATCACCTTTGTGGCTCTGCTCAACAATGGCACAGGAAAATAATTTTCTTGGGTGGCAAAAGCCAGGGTACCTTTTTGGCTGGGCTTGTATAGGCCCCAGGGCCAATAGCCTAGTACCTAACTATGAACATGGGGTATGTGCTACATCACCTGTAGGCATGCAGTACACATACACAAGGTTCGATATGCATGTCCCTCCTACCCAGTGCCCAGCCCAGGCACCTTTATGTCCATGTAGATGCTGTTGTGACTGTCCATGGGTGGGCACCATGTTCCCTTTGTTCCCATGTGGGGGCTCAATGGCCTCCACATTTCAAATGTAACTACCCGTCCACAGTGTTTAACCACCATGTGTCATATACCATCCCTGTATGCTGTCTTGTTTGCCACCCAACCAGACCTACATACCAATATGTGCCTAATACCCTTCACCAACATATATATCCCACCATCTCATACAATTGTAATGTGTTCCCAACATGGGTTACACACACCACTCCACACTCCATCTTGCAGCCATGTACTGGTGTGTAGGTATGTTGTGTATTGATGTGTGATGTTCGCTCACATATGTCATGGCAGGGGAAATTTATTGACATGTATATATATTTTTATATCCTCTAATATATATATATATATATATATATATATATATATATATATATATATATATTTACTAATATATATATATATATATATATATATATATATATATATATATATATATATGTCCACATGCACACACACACATATATATATCTGTCTGTATACACACACACACATATATATATATATATATGTGTGTGTGTGTGTGTGTGTGTGTATATATGTGTAGATATCATTTTGTGTTTATATACCTATATAAATGTATAACTGTCCTAGGTTCTGTACACATACACAGCTGTGAATGTCTATCACACCTATATGTATCTGTATGTGGGGTGCATACGAACATCTGGATCACACTCATGTACCCTCTTTACTTCACAGCTGAATTGTTCTGCCTTGCTGCAACACAGGCAGTTGTCACATGTGAACACAGACTAACATTAGGGCGGTATATATGGTGACACACTTTAGATAAGCATATTATAGTGCTATGGCAGTTGGGCATGCTATACTACAATTTAAAATGACTGTCCGGTAGGTGGTGTGGTCTCTCACTCATGTGTCTATCATGGCAGTATTAATACCCCCACCAGCCGTTAGCCACAGTAATTTACAGAACACAGATATCTTGGGTCACATCTTTGCCATTCACTGCTGGTTTGCACATTTGACAGGTATGTCCCACTGCCCACAGGGACTGATACTACTGTCCAGTGCAGTTGGTGAGCACAACATCATTACAGGCACAAGTACAGATGGCACATATACATCCTTTCACAGTATACATCCTATTATTCTGTGCCATATACTACATGCCAGTAAATGCATATCTGTTTCCACATACCTGTTATGTTTTTCCGCTGTAACACAACCCTGAGCTTTGTGAACTTTCTTGAAGGTTCTTTTTTTTTTTCCTGTCTCTCTCTCTCTCTCTCTCTCTCCAGTAGAGTGATTGAGCTGGTTTGAATGGATTGCAGCATGCTTTTGTTGGTACTGCACATGATCAGGTGGTTGCCTCTGTACCAGTCAGTGTCCATTTGCTAATTGCATGCAACCTGCTGTGCAGTACTTCAGATAACCACTGTCATGGCAACCCTGTACTATAAATTGCTGCCTTCTGTGGGTGTTGTCCCTTCACCTTTACAGTATGGATGACATCCTTCCTGTATGTGGACATCAGTGTTACAGACAGCAGGTAGCAATACCTCTTAGAGCAGAACCTGCAGACACAGGCCAAATCCACATTTGGGTAAGGTTCCAGACCTACAGACAGTGTGAGTAGTGTTGTGTGCAATGTATCTTGCTGTTCTTACAGGGTTTATGTGTACATGGTACTTTTTCATGGAATGTTGTCTGTCTTCATAGCTCTCAACTGTGGGCCTATCCGTATGTTACCAGGGGGATTGGCTTTTAGGTTTTGTCTGTACACCACAAAGGTATTGTCCCAAATATATCTGTGGCATTCTGTCGAGTGCTATCAGTACATGACTACATCCATTTGTATTTCAATGTCGTATCCCTTTCTAAGTGTATGCTGCAACAAATCCTGTAACACCAGCAATTTCCAGGGTATTGCAATAATGTAAATATGACCCTATGTTCCTGCCTCTGTCCTCTACATATATGCCAGTCTTTGTCCTGCTGTGATACAGGAAGGGTTGTTAGGTAATGGCCTATCATTATTTACCGCTAGCATTACTGCTATCATC
This sequence comes from Protopterus annectens, assembly GCF_019279795.1. Lineage (NCBI taxonomy): Eukaryota > Metazoa > Chordata > Ceratodontiformes > Protopteridae > Protopterus > Protopterus annectens. The sequence goes on along the minus strand of NC_056743.1, from coordinate 59,387,593 downwards.
CCAGTCATGTCACAGACTCCCACACCGACTGTTGGGCCAAGTCCATATATATGGGAGAAACAGCTGGAGAACACGTATGTGCCCTTATACATTCCAGAGGTAAGTGTGTGGTACACAGTGTTCCTTGCCCTTGTACAGCCTTTTATGGAGGGGGGGGGTTCTATGCCATTAACCTACGCTATGGCACCTTTCCAGTGATATAACTGTTAAGAGGGTCATTCAGTGTGATAGTGAGATGTTAGGTTAAGCAATGTTTTGTACAAGATATTGTGACATTAACACACCCTAGGGCTTGACTACAGGGTGTAATTGGAGGCTGCTGAACTACATCTGTAATTGTTGATTATGTATCCTGAAGGCACATCCTTTTTCTACTGTTTTGCTAATTGAAGGCCTTGGCCTGGACATAGTATGGTATATTTACACATTGCTTGCATCTACTGTTTTGTGTGGGCCTTGCATTCATGACTGATTACATATTTCAAACCTTATGTGGTGTCAGTACTGGCATACATTATTATATAGTACAGGAATAAAGGTTATCTATGTATGCATACCTGTGTGTTGTCATGTCCTTTGAATTGTGGGTGGGATATGTTTAATATCAGTATTCTCATTTGTGGGAATGGTTGCCACACTACACATTTCACAGGTGCCAGTTGAAGGGCTTGTGGCTGAGGGATATACTTTGCACCCAGTACTGCCACACTACTTCTACATATGTATGGCTACTGACACCTTTTGTGTGTGTATATGTGTATGTACCTATATATATCTCATATGACTATATCTATCTATCTATATATATATATATATATATATATATATATATATATATATATATATATATATATATATATATATATATACTTCAGTCAAATGAGTTTTTAGTGTTTTGAGCTTTCTATGTTTTGGTTTCAGCCAAATGATTTTCCATCAAATGAGTTTTCTATCATTTGATAGGGACCCATGTATATATATATATATATATATATATATATATATATATATATATATGTGTGTGTGTGTATATATGTGTGTGTGTGTGTGTATATGTGTGTGTGTGTATATATATATATATATATATATATATATATATATATATATATATATAAATATATATATATATACACACACATGAACATATGTATGTATCTGTATACAATTGCTGTTATATGATTATTTGTGAGTCATCCATTAATATATATATCTACGTATAGCTGTCTGTCTACATTTACAGATATATTTATGTCCATATGTCCATGCATGTTCAGCTCATATTTTGGCCTGTTCCTCATTTACTTGGCAATTGTCATGGATGATTGCAGCATTGAAGTCGGTAACTAGTGGCAACATGAGTTTCGGACTTCATCTCCTTCTACATATGTGTTCTAATACATATAACTGTGTAACTAGCAACATTTTAAGTGTATCAGAGCATTAGTTGACATATATCCCCATTTGTACCCACAGTGTGGCATACTTTGTTCAGACTTCTTGCATTAATAGGTTATGTGGTGTGATGAGGATACATTTCCTGTACTGTTGAATGATTGTGCTGCATGATATGTTTGTGAAAACTTCAGGTTATGTATATCTGCCATGGTTTAGTGGTAAATCACTTTGTGTATGGAGTGCAGAGTCCTGGGTTCGAGATTTGGAGAGGCAGTTTATTTTGTTGCTGAGCAGAACAAGGGATGTTGGCTACAGAGTGATTAAGGCACTTTTAAGCAGTTGTAAGCGGGTTTGCGCAAGTTTGCATGATGGTAAGCACTGCCAACTTCCACTTTTGTTTTCTTACAGTCAGTTAGCTTCGATTTTCTCAACCTGTGTAGGCATAGCTTACCCCAGGGCACACCCGTGCAAACCCGCTTATCGCTACTTAACAGTGCTTACTGCCACTTACCCCCATGCTAATTCCTTTAAAAGAAAAGAAAAAGGGGTTGATAGGACAGTGGCAAAAAATGGGGCACAAAGAAGGAAAAGACAGTAGGGAAAATAGCTAGGCATGTGCAGAAAGGGTATAGGAAAGGTCCACAGCTACCCATTTCTTCTACAGCAACAGCTGTGCCATATACACTATATTTGCAGGTACATTTGGACCCTCAAACCCCCGGGAGAGGGGTGAGGACAACATATATTCATTGTGATGCCAATTAGACCAGATTACATGTGTCCAGTGGACATGTGTGTGAAATGGACATCTATGTATGGGGTGAGATTTTTTTGTGGGAACAGATTGCCCTTTTTTTCAGGTGAGAGTGGGATGTTGGGGAGGGGTAGTAGGTATATTTGCGGAGGTAGGTTGGGTAGGTTAACAGACAAGACACATACAGGACCAGTATATGACACGTGGGGGTTAAACACCTTGGACGGAGAGGGGTGTTGTCACAAGCCCATAAGCCCCCAACTGGAAACAGTGGGACTGAGGTCCCCACCCATGGGCAGTCACCACTGCTCCTTCACGGCCCCAAAGGTGGCTGTGCTGGGGGCTGTGTAGGAGGGGCAGGCTCACCCTCTAATAGTGCCACTGGGCCCTCAAGCTGGCATAGCTGCTCTCTATACTCCAGATTGAGCTCCTTATGCACCATGGCCCGGACCTGTTGACGGGTGACAGGTTCCCCTTCGCGCCCGCTCCGAGGGGGGGTGAGCCCCATCCCCTACAGCAGTTCCACCTGAAGGTGGCACAGGGCTCACAGAGGAGGAGGCCCCAGGCTGGGCCCCAGATGTGCTGCTGCCCAGTGCCATGGCCAGCTGAGGTGGAACAGGTGGGTCCGCTGGGACTGGCCTTCCCATATGAGCTGTGTTGTCACAGGTTTATGACAGATATGAGTTAGTAACAGTCAACAGCATTCAAGATTATTTATAACAGCATGCATAAGTATTCCCATTAACCCAATACACCAGATTTAACACAGTTGCAGAGCAAGCAGCACACATGCATATATGGGTAAACAGTGGCCATTACAGGAGCATGCAGGTTTCCGTGATGGCAGTAGGCCACCAATATGGGTGTATTTTCACATGGCACATGCATAGAAACAAATGTGAATATTTATAAACCATTAGGACATATATCCCTACAAACGTTTGGAGTGTACACATACCAGTTGAGGAGTTTCATTGGGTTATTATGCACATATGGTAGGGGTGAGAGAGAGAGAGTTAAATTAGCAACTAATATATCTTTGTAGTTTTCACAACATTCTTAGTCACTGCAGTGGTCTTTCCTTTACATGTATTATTACACTACACAATAGCCTTATATTGTACACTGGTATGTTTATAAATTATTATATACGTGACCTGTGTCTTGCATACAAGCGTGACAGGCTGAAGGTGTTATTGCAACATATGTTGAGAGTTGCTGTCATACACTTTGGGTGAGGTGCTAGAATGACAGGTTTGTTTCCATATACATTCCCTGACTATGTACACGTTTGAATATCAGTTATGTCATTGACAGCCGCCTACAATTCTTGGAACATCACACTGGATTTTCAGGGGAACAGGGTACCAAGTTGGTGATGTGGTCCATTTATCTGGACATGCTGGACACATTAGAACAGTTGTGGGGTATGATTATGCATACAACTTAGTAGCACTCCCAGGATTCAAACCCTGCTGTGTGTGACAAAATATTATAGCTAACATCACAGTACACTGCTATCAGGGAATTGATGTAAATCTTTCAACTGTTTTCTGTCTAAGTTTCCCTAACTTGTACAATATAACTGACCTCTTGGCACTTCCCACATTGTTATGCAGGACTTCATGCCCATTTTATCTGCATACCACGGTGTGGGTGACACTGCTTAAGATACAACATTACTATTTATAGTATGGAACTGATCGCCAACATATGAGAGAAGAGTAAACAGAAGTACTCCAGGGATTATACCTTTATTCACAGACTATTACACATTTATTTCTACTGGTACAACACTTTCTAAGGCTCTTATATTTATTTGACATGCAGACTGATTACTAACCTTCCTCGCGATGCAGCCTTTGCAGCCTAACATCACGGGCTTGCTGGTTCGCAGCCCACTCATCTGCAGCTGTCAGAGAAATGCAGTAATATTTAGTCATACCTATCCATAGTATACACAAGCTAGGCAATTATTTACTACTTAGTAGAATGATTACTTACTCAGCCCTGGGGCATTAGGCATTTGCAGAGACTCCTGGATCCACTGTTCCAGGACATCCCCCCTCCGCTGCTTCTGGTCAGCATGGTGGTGCCTGACCTGCTCAGCAGTCCGGGGGATACCTGTGGCACTGGTGAGGTCACGGGCGAGACTGTCCCAGGCCTCCATTTTATACTGTGAGCCCTGTTGCTGGCCCTGCAGTAGTCTCTGATTATGGTGTTTTACCAGTAGCCATACCATGATTTTTGACTCCTGGATGGTCCAGCGCTGCACCATAAATCAAGTGCCTTCACCCACACCAGCCATTCTGCCTGCAGTAGGAAGCTGCAACCAGTTATGAGTAATATTCCTGCCTGTGGGGTTTAAATACGGCCATTTCCCGCACTTCCCTGTGATTGGCCAGTTTTGAATAGGCTATGCTATGAGCAGACCTGCTTACATGAAGTTGGCACTGCTTAAAGAGGTATACCACTAGGCAGATTGAACTGGCTCACCTACACATTGCTTACACTTGCTAACTTGAGGTGTGCTGCAGTCAGCATTGCTTAATAGTTAATTAGCACTATATTTGCCATTTGGCAATGATTTATTCTTCATTACAGGTTATATATTTGTCTGGTATCCGTGATTCATGTGTACATACACTGTATGGGGACCTGGGGGCTTCTACACTTTATTACAATAACACATCAAATCTATACTTACTGCAGTACTCCAGTTCACGTATTTATGTTCTGTGGCAGGTTATCCAACATGACACTGTACATAGATTCAGTTCATATGTTTGGTTTGACTTTCCTGTGGTGATGATTAGTTTGCTGATACCTCATTCATATCTATTGCTATGATGGCTTGGTGGTTAACTACTGTGACTATAGTGTGCAGGATCCTGAGTTAGAGCCTTGCCGAGGCAGTTTAGTTTTTTGCTAGGCAGGACAAGGGCCATTGGATACAGTGTGATTAAGGTACTTTTGAGCAGTTGTAGTGGATTTGCACGGGGGTAAGCACTGCCTACACAGGTTAAGCAATTTAGAGGCTTACTGGGTGTAGGACACTGTAACTGGAAATTAGCAGTGCTTACCTTCACGCAAACCCTTGCACACGGCCTTATACTCGCTTACTAGTGCTGACATATGCTTACTACTGCTTCTTTGCTGCTTAACCTGACTACTGCTTTATGCATAATGATACTGACACCTCACATGTGCATTTCCTGCAGTACTCTAGGTCGTATATGTGTGTGTGTGTGTGTGTGTGTATATATATGTATATATGTATATATATATATATATATATATATATATATATATATATATATATATATATATATGCTCTTTCGTGGCAGCTGTACTCCAGTTCATATATATATGTTATTCCATGGGTTATGCAACATACTTATTACTCATACCATGCTTTGCCATGGGAAATGGTATGTCTCTATTACCTTCCTGTCCCCCCCCCCTTTCTCGCTTACATCCATGGGGCGGTCCCATTAGAACAGGTCTGTCCAACCCCAGCACGCCTCGGCCCATAATGTCTTACCCATCATTCCCTCCACCCCCTCCCTCCTCCACATCAATCATCCTTCCTACAGGTTCCATCCGAATCTCACCACGCATTGCCCACTCTCCACTTCTCGGGACCCATCATATACTTTTTCACCCCATGGATCTTTAGGGTTCCCACACATTCAGTCTGTGAACATACATATCCTTCTTTGCTTACCTGTAAGGCATGGTATGTTACCCCAAGGACTCTTTTTAGCAGAATTTTTGGGGTCGTCCCGCTAGGGACGAACATGCGTTTGTTTAAGATTAGACTTTGCAGGTTGACACTGTTTCTCCCACTGGTAGAATCTTGCCAGTAGTCTGGGTAGCAGTGCTGTGCAACTCTTAGCAGTGCTTAATATTCTATTTGCATGATATTTGCCTTTTGGCATTGATGTCTTCTTCATTGCATGTTATATATGTGTCTTGTATCCTTGATTCATGTGTACATACGCTGTATGGGGTCCTGTGAATTTCAGGACCCTCACATCTGGCCTTACTGCAGTACTCCACTTCACATATTTGTTATGTAGCAGGTTATACCACTTCACACAGTACATAGATTCAGTTCACATGTTTGGTTTGATTTTCCTGTGGTGAGAATTAGTTTACTGATACATCATGCATATCTGTTGCTATGATGGCTTAGTGGTTAGCTACTGTGACTATAGTGTACAGGGTCCTGAGTTTGAGCCTTGCAGAGGCAGTTTAGTTTGTTGCTGGGCAGAACATGGGCCATTGGATCCAGAGTGATTAAGGCACTTTAAAGCAGTTGTAAGTGGGTTAGCACGATGGTAAGCATTACTACTGCTTATTTGTGCTTAAACCTGCTTACTAGTGCCTTATTCATTATGATACTGACACTTCACATGTGCATTTCATGCAGTACTCCAGTTCACATTTAAATGTTATTATGTAGGTTATACGGCAAAAAGATGTAAATATATGTTCATATACAGTTTTCACATGGAAAATATGTGCTGCAGTGGGACTCAAACCAGGAATGCCTGTTCATTAGGCGGATGCTCTAACCACTACACTATTGCTGTGCTGCTTCATTTGCATACATATTCCTTGTTATCCTCTTCAGCCTTTTCAGCTGCTTTAACTTTAGCTAAGCGATGGGCAAACCCGCGCACCTATGGTTAGCTGTACTCGGGTTTTAAAAAATAAATACAAGGGTTTCTTCATTTTATTTCAATGTACTGTTGCTGTTGAACACATGAGGACTGTTGGTGGGGATATGCAGACATCTATGAGTGGTCTCGTTCATTTATTTACACATTCTTCTGTTCTACTTTGCAGGGGCATGTTTATTCTGTGAGCTCTGCTCTCAGACACACCCCCTGCACTCGTCAACGCTCCATGTAGCATTAGGAGTTCAGGCAGCACACCTTCATTAATATGCATGGCGCGCTGCCATCCTCCTCTTAAACTGCCGCTTCCATGCAGGACTAGATTAGCCCTGCACGGAAGATTAGTAAATCCGGGGGAATGACATTTCTGCATGTTGTGTGAGGTATACTTGAGTGCTGGCAAGTGGGTTTTTTAAGTAAAGCTGAAACTTTTGGATGTGTTAAAAGTTACAGCTTTAGTGATAAATCACTTTGTGTATGGAGTGCAGAGTCCTGGGTTCGAGATTTGGAGAGGCAGTTTATTTTGTTGCTGAGCAGAACAAGGGATGTTGGCTACAGAATGATTAAGGCACTTTTAAGCAGTTGTAAGCGGGTTTAAGCAGGTTTGCGGATGGTAAGCACTGCCAACTTCCACTCTTGTTTCCTTACAGTCAGTTAGGTTCGATTTTCTCAACCCGTGTAGGCATAGCTTACCCCAGGGCACACCTGCAAACCCGCTTATCGCTACTTAACAGTGCTTACTGCCACTTACCCCCATGCTAATTCCTTTAAAAGAAAAGAAAAAGGGGTTGATAGGACAGTGGCAAAAAACGGGGCACAAAGAAGGAAAAGACAGTAGGGAAAATAGCTAGGCATGTGCAGAAAGGGTATAGGAAAGATCCACAGCTACCCATTTCTTCTACAGCAACAGCTGTGCCATATACACTATATTTGCAGGTACATTTGGACCCTCAAACCCCCGGGAGAGGGGTGAGGACAACATATATTCATTGTGATGCCAATTAGACAAGATTACATGTGTCCAGTGGACATGTGTGTGAAATGGACATCTATGTATGGGGTGAGATTTTTTTGTGGGAACAGATTGCCCTTTTTTAAGGTGATAGTGGGATGTTTGGGAGGGGTAATAGGTGTATTTGCGGAGGTAGGTTGGGTAGGTTAACAGACAAGACACATACAGGACCAGTATATGACACGTGGGGGTTAAACACCTTGGACGGAGAGGGGTGTTGTCACAAGCCCATAAGCCCCCAACTGGAAACAGTGGGACTGAGGTCCCCACCCATGGGCAGTCACCACTGCTCCTTCACGGCCCCAAAGGTGGCTGTGCTGGGGGCTGTGTAGGAGGGGCAGGCTCACCCTCTAATAGAGCCACTGGGCCCTCAAGCTGGCGTAGCTGCTCTCTATACTCCAGATCGAGCTCCTTATGCACCATGGCCCAGACCTGTTGACGGGTGACAGGTTCCCCGTGAGCCCCATTCCCTGCAGCAGTTCCACCCGAAGGTGGCACAGGGCCCACGGAGGAGGAGGCCCCAGGCTAGGCCCCAGATGTGCTGCTGCCCAGTGCCATGGCCAGCTGAGGTGGGACAGGTGGGTCCGCTGGGACTGGCCTTCCCATATGAGCTGTGTTGTCACAGGTTTATGACAGATATGAGTTAGTAACAGTCAACAGCATTCAAGATTATTTATAACAGCATGCATAAGTATTCCCATTAACCCAATACACCAGATTTAACACAGTTGCAGAGCAAGCAGCACACATGCATATATGGGTAAACAGTGGCCATTACAGGAGCATGCAGGTTTCCGTGATGGCAGTAGGCCACCAATATGGGTGTATTTTCACATGGCACATGCATAGAAACAAATGTGAATATTTATAAACCATTAGGACATATGTCCCTACAAACGTTTGGAGTGTACACATACCAGTTGAGGAGTTTCATTGGGTTATTATGCACATATGGTAGGGGTGAGAGAGAGAGAGTTCAGTTAGCAACTAATATATCTTTGTAGTTTTCACAACATTCTTAGTCACTGCAGTGGTCTTTCCTTTACATGTATTATTACACTACACAATAGCCTTATATTGTACACTGGTATGTTTATAAATTATTATATACGTGACCTGTGTCTTGCATACAAGCGTGACAGGCTGAAGGTGTTATTGCAACATATGTTGAGAGTTGCTGTCATACACTTTGGGTGAGGTGCTAGAATGACAGGTTTGTTTCCATATACATCCCCTGACTATGTACACGTTTGAATATCAGTTATGTCATTGACAGCTGCCTACAATTCTTGGAACATCACACTGGATTTTCAGGGGAACAGGGTACCAAGTTGGTGATGTGGGCCATTTATCTGGACATGCTGGACACATTAGAACAGTTGTGGGGTATGATTATGCATACAACTTAGTAGCACTCCCAGGATTCAAACCCCTGCTGTGTGTGACAAAATATTATAGCTAACATCACAGTACACTGCTATCAGGGAATTGATGTAAATCTTTCAACTGTTTTCTGTCTAAGTTTCCCTAACTTGTACAATATAACTGACCTCTTGGCACTTCCCACATTGTTATGCAGGACTTCATGCCCATTTTATCTGCATACCACGGTGTGGGTGACACTGCTTAAGATACAACATTACTATTTATAGTATGGAACTGATCGCCAACATATGAGAGAAGAGTAAACAGAAGTACTCCAGGGATTATACCTTTATTCACAGACTATTACACATTTATTTCTACTGGTACAACACTTTCTAAGGCTCTTATATTTATTTGACATGCAGACTGATTACTAACCTGCCTTGCGATGCAGCCTTTGCAGCCTAACATCATGGGCTTGCTGGTTCACAGCCCACTCATCTGCGGCTGTCAGAAAAATGCAGTAATATTTAGCCATACCTATTCATAGTATACACAAGCTAGGCAATTATTTACTACTTAGTAGAATGATTACTTACTCAGCCCTGGGGCATTAGGCATTTGCCGAGACTCCTGGATCCACTGTTCCAGGACATCCCCCCTCCGCTGCTTCTGGTCAGCATGGTGGTGCCTGACCTACTCAGCAGTCCGGGGTATACCTGTGGCACTGGTGAGGTCACGGGCGAGACTGTCCCAGGCCTCCATTTTATACTGTGAGCCCTGTTGCTGGCCCTGCAGTAGTCTCTGATTATGGTGTTTTACCAGTAGCCATACCATGATTTTTGACTCCTGGATGGTCCAGCGCTGCACCGTAAATCAAGTGCCTTCACCCACACCAGCCATTCTGCCTGTAGTAGGAAGCTGCAACCAGTTATGAGTAATATTCCTGCCTGTGGGGTTTAAATATGGCCATTTCCCGCACTTCCCTGTGATTGGCCAGTTTTGAATAGGCTAAGCTATGGGCAGACCTGCTTACATGAAGTTGGCACTGCTTAAAGAGGTATACCACTAGGCAGATTGAACTGGCTCACCTACACATTGCTTACACTTGCTAACTTGAGCTGTGTTGCAGTCAGCATTGCTTAATAGTTAATTAGCACTATATTTGCCATTTGGCAATGATTTATTCTTCATTACAGGTTATATATTTGTCTGGTAACCGTGATTCATGTGTACATACACTGTATGGGGACCTGGGGGCTTCTGCACTTTATTACAATAACACCTCAAATCTATACTTACTGCAGTACTCCAGTTCACGTATTTATGTTCTGTGGCAGGTTATCCAACATCACACTGTACATAGATTCAGTTCACATGTTTGGTTTGACTTTCCTGTGGTGAGGATTAGTTTGCTGATAGCTCATTCATATCTATTGCTATGATGGCTTGGTGGTTAACTACTGTGACTATAGTGTGCAGGATCCTGAGTTAGAGCCTTGCCGAGGCAGTTTAGTTTTTTGCTAGGCAGGACAAGGGCCATTGGATACAGTGTGATTAAGGTACTTTTGAGCAGTTGTAAGTGGATTTGCACGGGGGTAAGCACTGCCTACACAGGTTAAGCAATTTAGAGGCTTACTGGGTGTAGGACACTGTAACTGGAAATTAGCAGTGCTTACCTTCACGCAAACCCTTGCACATGGCCTTATACTCGCTTACTAGTGCTGACATATGCTTACTACTGCTTCTTTGCTGCTTAACCTGACTACTGCTTTATGCATAATACTGACACCTCACATGTGCATTTCCTGCAGTACTCTAGGTCGTATGTGTGTGTGTGTGTGTGTGTGTGTGTGTGTGTGTGTGTGTGTGTGTGTAGATATATATATATATATATATATATATATATATATATATATATATATATATGCTCTTTCGTGGCAGCTGTACTCCAGTTCATATATATATATGTTATTCCATGGGTTATGCAACATACTTATTACTCATACCATGCTTTGCCATGGGAAATGGTATGTCTCTATTACCTTCCTGCCCCCCCCTCCTTTCTCGCTTACATCCATGGGGCAGTCCCATTAGAACGGGTCTGTCCAACCCCGGCACGCCTCGGCCCATAATGTCTTACCCATCCTTCCCTCCACCCCCTCCCTCCTCCACATCAATCATCCTTCCTACAGGTTCCATCCGAATCTCACCATGCATTGCCCACTCTCCCCTTCTCGGGACCCATCATATACTTTCTCACCCCATGGATCTTCAGGGTTCCCACACATTCAGTCTGTGAACATACATATCCTTCTTTGCTTACCTGTAAGGCATGGTATGTTACCCCAAGGACTCTTTTTAGCAGAATTTTTGGGGTCGTCCCACTAGGGATGAACATGCGTTTGTTTAAGATTAGACTTTGCAGGTTGACACTGTTTCTCCCACTGGTAGAATCTTGCCAGTAGTCTGGGTAGCAGTGCTGTGCAACTCTTAGCAGTGCTTAATATTCTATTTGCATGATATTTGCCTTTTGGCATTGATGTCTTCTTCATTGCATGTTATATATGTGTCTTGTATCCTTGATTCATATGTACATACGCTGTATGGGGTCCTGGGAATTTCAACACTTTATTGCAATAACACCTCACATCTGGCCTTACTGCAGTACTCCACTTCACATATTTGTTATGTAGCAGGTTATACCACTTCACACAGTACATAGATTCAGTTCACATGTTTGGTTTGATTTTCCTGTGGTGGGAATTAGTTTACTGATACATCATGCATATCTATTGCTATGATGGCTTAGTGGTTAGCTACTGTGACTATAGTGTACAGGGTCCTGAGTTTGAGCCTTGCAGAGGCAGTTTATTTTGTTGCTGGGCAGAACATGGGCCATTGGATCCAGAGTGATTAAGGCACTTTAAAGCAGTTGTAAGCGGGTTAGCACGATGGTAAGCATTACTACTGCTTATTTGTGCTTAAACCTGCTTACTAGTGCCTTATTCATTATGATACTGACACTTCACATGTGCATTTCATGCAGTACTCCAGTTCACATTTAAATGTTATTATGTAGGTTATACGGCAAAAAGATGTAAATATATGTTCATATACAGTTTTCACATGGAAAATGATATGTGCTGCAGTGGGACTCAAACCAGGAATGCCTGTTCATTAGGCAGATGCTCTAACCACTACACTATTGCTGTGCTGCTTCATTTGCATACATATTCCTTGTTATCCTCTTCAGCCTTTTCAGCTGCTTTAACTTTAGCTAAGCGATGGGCAAACCCGCGCACCTATGGTTAGCTGTACTCGGGGTTTTAAAAAAAATAAATACAAGGGCTTCTTCATTTTATTTCAATGTACTGTTGCTGTTGAACACATGGGGACTGTTGATGGGGATATGCAGACATCTATGAGTGGTCTCGTTCATTTATTTACACATTCTTCTGTTCTACTTTGCAGGGGCATGTTTATTCTGTGAGCTCTGCTCTCAGACACACCCCCTGCACTCGTCAACGCTCCATGTAGCATTAGGAGTTCAGGCAGCGTGCCTTCATTAATATGCATGGCACGCTGCCATACTCCTCTTAAACTGCCGCTTCCATGCAGGACTAGATTAGTCCTGCACGGAAGATTAGTAAATCCAGGGGATTGACATTTCTGCATGTTGTGTGAGGTATACTTGAGTGCTGGCAAGTGGGTTTTTTAAGTAAAGCTGAAACTTTTGGATGTGTTAAAAGTTACAGCTTTAGGGATAGAGTGTGCTTGTGAATGTTTGTGGGTTATAGTTTGAGTAAGGGCTATTTAAGGGGATAGATTTAGTGTTATGCATGTCTCTTACATGTAGGTTCTGTGCTTGAATGTCTTGTATAGTTGTACTGGTAGTGAATAGGTTTTTGTAATGTATTATGTAGGGTTGGGTTAGGGATAGTGGCAGGTTAGGGTTAGAGTAGCACGCATAAGTAAGGTTAGACAGGGAGGGTAGCACTAACCCTGGCTGTTGCCTCTAACCCCAACCTTGGTAGATGTTGCAAATTTTTTGTGTGGTTATTTAGTGATTAGAATAAGAAACTAATCGTTCTTTTTCAATCATTGTGGGTTCAGGATAGTTTTGTTTTTCATATCCGTTAAAATGTTTATTTTTCATTCTTTAGATCAAATGTTAATAAACTTCAACATTAATGGATAAATAGATATATGTGCGCTTGCACACACATACACACACGTCTTGCTGTTTTCATGCACTTGGTATACAGATACTATGGATTTCACTAAAAAATAAAGCTATGCTGGACACAAAGAAACAAAAGGACTTCACACGTAAATTGAAAACAATTTGCTTCAGTCACAAAAGCAAGTGGATTCATAAAGTTTACAAGGCACCATTATTCTACAGACCTTAACCCCTTTACCAGTACCTGCACTCATAGGACACCTGCTGCTTGCAGGAGAGCAAAAGACCCCTTCAATTGTCTGGGTTTGCTTTAAACAAAGTGAGGGTGTTACTCTGGTTTATATGTAATGGAAGGTTATTTCAGCTTACCCTCCACTGTGAGATTCAGTTTTTTAGTTTGAGTTTTAATGAAGGAGAACTGTAGGCTTAAATCACCTTGCAGAAGTATATGTAAAAGATGGTGTATGTGGATACATCTTCAAGCCTACCTTGGTAGCTGAAGGCCTCAAACTAAATGCAGAAAAGTACAACATGGTAGCATTAAGCAGAAAGCTGCTCACACATCATTATAAATGGTGTCCCTCTTCAGACAAATGTGGTTTTAAGAGATCTGGATACGTATGTGGACAACTTTCTCATTGATCATTTTCTTTCTACCATAGGGGGTGGGAGGATGGCAGAATGGTTAAGTTGTTTACCTTGCAGACACAAGGTGCAGGGATTGATTCTCACATGGGGTACCTGGCTAGGCTTAAAATGGCCCACAAGGACAAATAGCCTAGTACTAATCTAGGCTTTACCAGAAAGGCTCATCCAGACTCTGCTACACTTTGCTGTGAAGGAAAGGTTAGTTTGCTGTTATTTTTTGTATTTCTGTATTGCCTTTCTATATTTTGAATACTGTAGTTTGTTTTCTTTACCTTGTGTTTTGCTTGCATTCTGTTTAACAGCATATTAAAACTTCAAAAGAGACCACAGCTCTCTCTGTTCTGAGTCAGGCAGAAATAAGAACTGATTAATTAAGGACTCATTCATAAGACAGAAAAGGTCACTTAAGGTTAATCACTTGTTAACAGAGGGGTGGAGCTAGGAACTAAAATTTCTATTTAAGGAGTAAACTAAAACATTTCAGAGCTTTACCAGAAAGGCTCATCCAGACTCTGCTACACTTTGCTGTGAAGGAAAGGTTAGTTTGCTGTTATTTTTGTATTTCTGTATTGCCTTTCTATATTTTGAATACTGTAGTTTGTTTTCTTTACCTTGTGTTTTGCTTGCATTCTGTTTAACAGCATATTAAAACTTCAAAAGAGACCACAGCTCTCTCTGTTCTGAGTCAGGCAGAATTTTTCCCTCCCTCCCACTCATTTAAGTTGTCTTGTTAAATACCACTGTCTTTCTAGTTGCCCGCCTCTTATGTTAATCTGACCATATATCGCATTTCTCTCTACTTTCACTGGCTTATGTGAGTAATCACAAAACCATCACTTTTGAAATCCCACCCTTCAATTATTTAAATTTATTGGCCATCCTACAGTATTTCATAGTACCAAAATACAAAAGTAACCACCCTTTCAGTCCATCTTGCTGTTTTAAAAATAGTAACTCTCCACTAAACCTTAACTTTTAAACAGGTAAAACTCAAGTTACCTACTTTCATATCTAACTTCTCTAGTGCACACTGCAGAGTGCATTCTTTTCAATCTTACCTTTAAGCATCCCTGTTACTAGCACTTTCTCTAATACCTAAAGATCATCTCTACTTGACTCCAAGTAGACTTTTCTCTATCTGTTAAACCTAGCACTTGCTCCTACAGTACTTATTACCTTGATACGGCACTCTTATAGATAGCACCCCAAAAGGCAAACCCCATTCTCGTCACCACGTCCCCGGAATCTCTTTTAAAGTTTTTTGTCTAGTCCTTCTAGCATGTCGAGGATCAGTTGCTAGTGTCCTCTCCTGCTCAGCTGGTGAACCTGGAATATTGAGGCAATGTTACAATTGCCTCATGTACAACCCTCTCCTCCTCCCACAAAACACAAATACATGCGAGAGATGCAACTATACGGCCAAACTGGAGGCTGAGCTCTCTCAACATAGGACTGGCAAGACCAGTCAGGAGGAGAAGGTTACCACACACACTATAGACCCAGTCTCACATAGTACCATCACAACCTCAAATCATACACATAAACACACAAAGACATACTCGGCTCTGATCAAAAATCTACCAAAACAGCAGAGGCCACCAAAGCAGACACCCAAACAACCACCACCTCAGAACACAACACCTGCAACACATAGACCTCACAGTCAGAGTGTCAAACAGTCACAGCCCTTAAGGCCAAACACAATGCCAGACACACTAGTCATTGGTGACTCCATAGTCAGACACACTGACGTCCCTCTCACCAGACTGAGTAAGGAGAAGGTCACAGTAAGCTGCCTGTCGGGCGCTAGAATCCGCCACATAAGCACTCAGGTCTCTCAACAGCAGGTACAAATATGACTCAGTCATTGTCCACGCTGGTGTAAACGACCTGGGACTACATGAAAAGAGACATTGAGGAGCTCTCTGATTATGTAGCCCAGGCAGGTATGACCCTGACCTTGAGCAGTATTCTACCTTCACCAAGAATGATGCCACAATACAGAGATAAGATGATCAGCTTTAACAATTGGCTTAAACTCTGGTGTCATTCAAAGGGGATCCAATGTCTGTCTGCCTGGGATGACATGCTGGACAAGCCACGCTAGGACGGCTTGCACCTGTCACCCTGGGATTCGGATATTGGCAAAGGCTCTGCCACCCCATAGTGCCTTTTTAGGCAAGGCTCAAATTCTAAACCTACCACCCTAGAACACAAAAAGGAAAAAACTAAGGGTAATGCTGCTCAATGCCAGAAGTCTAAATCTCAAAATGCGAGGCCCTTCTCAGTATGGAGAACATCGATGTCTGTGCAGTGACAGAAACCTGGTTCAAGGCTCCTGAGAGCACCCCAGCACTATCAGGTTTTACCTCTTATCATGCGTTCCGCCCCAAAATCCGGACAATACCAAGAAAGGAGGGGGTATCCATATTCATCAAAGACACCCACACCTCAAGACTGGTGGCAACGACGATGCATCGGAGACCATCCAGGTGCAATTAACCATAGGCAAGACTGCTCTGCAAATTGTAGCATGTTACAGGCCACCCTCACAAACTCAGGAACCTCACATGGCCTTCCTGAAAACACTAGAGGGGATAAATGTATCACCAAACACCATCATACTAGGTGACTTCAATTACCCTAATATAGACTGCGAACACTACTCAAGCCCAAACACCCTAGCCCAAAAGTTCCTGGAATTCATAAACTCAAATGCCATGGAACAACTAGTCACCATCCCCACAAGAGGAGAAAACATACTTGATCTCATCATCACGAACATGGGAGCACAATGTTCAACACCAGAAGTATAGCCCTCACTGGTGAGATCAGATCACAAACTAATCTCGCTGGAGGTCCGCATGCCATCGCCACCTGAAGTAAAAAAGACCACAGTAAAGAACTTCAAAGCCGACTTCACACTTCTAAAGACTAGTGTGGTCTCCTTTAAGGCCCCCGGACGGAAAACAGTACTCAAGCCGCTGAATCACTTACAAATGCCTTCTACCAGCACCTGCAGGACTGCATGGATAAGGCAATCCCAAGCAAAACAAAGACTCTTTGTACCAAGCGTCCACTCTGGTGGACCCCAGCCATAAACAAACTCTACAACAAAAGGAGGAAGCTACTACAAGATAGAGCAAAATCCTTAAAAGGTAAGACACCCTTGATCACTATAAGTAAAAACTAAGAGCTCTCATAAAATCATCCAAAGCAAATTTTGAGAGAAAAATAGCTAAAGACTCAAAAGACAATCATAAGGCCTTCTTTAGCTATGTTAGAAACCTGGGAGAAACTCCCAGATATGCTCAGAACTAGTTCAAAATGATGTGAAGATTACTGATCCTACAGACATTGCCAACATACTGGCTGACAGGTTCAGTGCAAACTTCTCCCCCCCAAAAGGAGAGATATCTATACCAAGCAATTGCAGCCCCCCAAACATCTCCAACGCCCAAGTGAGAACTGCTCTCTCCAAAGCAAAACACAGCATCCATGGGACCTGATGGTGTCCCCGGCTGTGTGCTCCACGAACTCAACGAGGAATTAAACCCACAGCTAGGACAGCTGTTTAATCATAGTCTTACCTCTGGATCATTCAGGAGTGGCGCACTGCAACTGTGGTCCCACTTCACAAAGGCGGTGCCTCCACCGACTGGAAATTACCGGCCCATTAGCTTGACAAGCCTTATCTGCAAAGCCATGGAGAGGATCATAATGGACCTCATAAATAAAGACATAGGGAATTTGCAGACTTTGGATCCATCCCAGTTTGGCTTTGTCAAAGGCAGATCATGCCTTCTAAACTTGGTTGACTTTTGAAACAGTCACCAAAGCCATTGATGAGGGAAAGGCAGTCCATACAGCCTACCTCGATCTGGCGAAGGCCTTTGATACAATACCCCACTCGGGTATCATTGAAAAACTCATCAGCTTAAATGTTAACCCATACATCACAAGATGGGTTGCAAACTGGCTGAGTGACAGAACCCACAGGGTCAGAGTTGCTGGCGCCATGTCAGACTCAAAGCCTGTCACAAGTGGTGTACCACAGGGCTCAGTCCTGGGCCCACTCTTGTTTGGCATCTACTTTTCCGAAGTACAAGCAAACACAGGAGGGTTATGGCTGACAAAGTTTGCAGATGACTGCAAACTGGGCCATAGTAGAAAACACATCTGACACAGATATCCTTCAGAAGGGTCTCACAGAAACGGATAACTGGTGCCAGAGCCATGGCCTAAAGTTAAATGCCAAAAAGTCATACGGAAAAACAAGGTTACCCCTAGCTACCAAATAGGTGGCAATCCACTGAGTACAGAAGAAGTTATCAGGGACCTGGGGACCCAGGTTGATAGTAGTCTGTCATTCGACACCCATGTAGCTAAAGTAGTTAGGAAGACCTTCTACATTGCCCACCTTATCATGAAGGATTCTCATCTAGATCAAGGGAGGTCATAGTCTCCCTATACTCATCACTCATCAGACCAATGATTGAGTACAATGCCCCATTCGAATGTATCTGACCCGACACTTGCAGCAGCTGGAGAGGCCACAAAAGTTCCTCACCAAAAGGATAAAGGAAACATCTGTCCTATGCTGCCCGACTGAAAGAACTCCAGCTCTATTCAGTGGCTCAGAGGTGACCTTTGCCTAACATACAAGGCCATGTCAAACCCAGATTTGATGAATATGCTTCACCTCAAAAATCTAGATCCATCAGAGCCACAAGGGCGGAGACTTAAACCTCGACACGGCTATTAATAGGACGTGCTGGAGGGATAGATTCATCACCCAAAGACTCCCTATGCTGTGGAATAAAATCCCGGTATATGTGAGGCAGAGCACTTGTTCAAGAGAAATCTTGACCAATGGATGGGAGATCGCAGATATACCCCAGGGATTACCTCAGTGTCACTGCTCAACAGAGGCACAGCAAAATAATGGGTATAGTTCCCCATACTAAAGGAAAACTATGGGCTAGGCTTGTAAATGCCCTCGGGCAGATAGCCTAGTATGAACCTATGAACCTATGAACCTATAATAAACAGGAAGTGCTTCTAGATTTCTTAGAGATCCAGTGAAGGCGTCCTACTGTTGTACTCTTCCCTTATCAGACCTGTCACTGAACAGTTTTCACTTTGGTATGTACAAATCCTAGAATATCGCTCAACTGAAAAGGCACTGAAAATTTCTAGCCAAAACTTTCCTTATACTGGGTACCCTTCTGACTACCCCAGGGTGACTTATGTCTTACTTTTTGAGCCATGAAAGACCAAGTCCTATCTATTGTCTTTATTTCTGTGCAGAATCAGTGTCTGAAAGCACACACTAGGAACTTATATTTATGTAAACAAATAAACCCTCAGAGGAGCAATGAGTTCCTAATTCAATGGATTTCCAGACTAAAGAGTAAATTACCAGCACAAGTCAAGTATGACTTTGGCTTCCTTTAAGACTATTATTGATTATTTTAAGAGGTTTAATAAAGCCTGCTTTTGATGAAGCTTTACAGACTTCTCCAGCTATTAGTGACAAGCCTCAGAGACCTTCCTCTTCCTCCTCTTCCTCAGCTCATTCAGAGCCTCTAAAGAAAATACCTAAACTGACTGAAAAATCTCTCTCCTCAGCTCCACTGCCTTCGGAACCGAGGGAGACAATCGGTGCAGACAAATCTAGCTCATTGGTTCCAAAGACTTCGGAGCTGATTGAGACTACTACTTGGAGCTGGTCCGTTAAATTAGAACCGCTATCTCTGACTTTGAGATCCCCTATTCTTCAAAGGTCTTGATCCCCCACTCTCTCATCCAGGTCCTCTAGGAGCTTATCACATGATGACATGGACAGGATGGTGTGTAGGCTTTTGAAGTCGCTGGCACTGGCAAAATTGTTCTCAGTTCCGACCCCACCGGTCTGGGAGCCATCCAAGATGACTACCTCCACTATTCCTCCTCAGAGCTGGATCTTTGGAACTGGAATGCCAGATACCTCTTGCAGTAGACCCTTCAGTTCCGAGACCCCTTCGGGACTTTTCAGAACCTTTGCCTACTCCAACACTTTTGGTGCCATCCAGTGTGTCTGAGCCATAGTTCTCCAGTCGGCTCTGGGGGGAGTCTCAGACCAGAGTCTTTTCAGTTCAGAGTCTGCCCCTCAGTGCATTGGCACAGGTGAGCTCAGCTCCTACACCAGCCTCAGAGCCAGGGATTTCCTCTGCTTCTTCAGAACCGGAGGTGTCCTTGGAACAAGGGGGCTCAGCCTTTGAGGCGATGAGTGTACTGTCCCCTCCTACAGCTCTACTCAGGGATACTAGCATTCTTCCCTCTCAGGCACCGGCGTCTGCTTTGGCACCATCCCATCCACAGAACAGCAGAGATTCAGGGCCTCAGGAAACCCCATTGGGCGAGCCCCACTCTTCCAAGATTTCCCCAGACTAATCATCTGAGGAGCCACCTCGGAAGAGGACATACAAGAGGAAGCATATAGACTCCCCTGATGAGTCCATCACTTCTGACACTGACCTCGAGGAAGCAGAAGGGTCCTCATGGTCATCCTCTGAAGATCTCTTTCACAGATATCCTAGAGATCCTAAAACAGAGAGATGACTAGGAAACCCATTAAACCTTCTGATGAGTCAGTCTACCTGAAGGCCTTTGGATCTCAACCTTCAGCCTCCTGGGTTTCTCCACCTTTCGATGAGCTTATGGATTTGGTTAGTTGAAAGGCATGAGAGTCACCAGACACTATGGAGCCAGTCCTCAGAGGTCAAATAAGTTCCTGTCAGCTTTTTTGGATAAGGATTTTCTCTCAAAAGGTGTATCTGTAGCTGCTATGGTGATGGCAGCAGCCACCAAGAAGGAACTCTGAGATGTCCTCATCTGTCCATCTGCCGAATAAGGATTCTCGAATGATGGACAGATATGGCAAGTGTGTTTTCTCATCGGTGACTTTCACCCTAAGATTGCTGAACTATCTCACATTTTACAAGACTTCAAAGAGATCTCCTGAAGGAGTTAGGAGATACTTTACAAGGTTCATTAGCGTGGGGGCCTCGAAAAGTGACCTTTCAGCTATCCACCTTAAATTCCATAGTCAAGTCCTCCATGAGACTGATTTCCTATGCAGCCGATGGAGCGAGTAGAGCTGCGGGTTCAGGAGTTTCCCTTAGACACTCCTGGATGCGTTTTTGCAATTTTGTAGAACCTTTCAAGTCTACCTTTACCAACACCCCTTTTGATGGTTCCTTTCTCTTTGGACCAAAAGTCAAGGACACACTCACCAGATGCGAACAGGAAGGGAAAACTCTCTCTGCCGTTGGAGTATGTTTTTCTGTACCTTTAAGACCTTATCCTAAAGGCCAGAAGAGTGGAAAGATATGATTCAAAAGATCCCAGGGAGTTTTTCAAGATGCACGAGGTGAACCCTTCCCCAGGGGCAGAGGGTGAGGCAATAATGGTAGACATCGCCCACATGGCGAGGGGCCCGTAAAACAGGTCTATATTAGAACATCGAAGTTTCAAAACTTTGAATGTTCTAATATCGACCCCTATTCAGTGAAAGCTAAAAATATCGAAGCTACAGAAAACCAAATTTTTTCCTAGGGAAAGAATTCGGTTGTCCGTTTCTGTTGCTTTGGTATTTTCAGCGCTGTGGTGGAAAGTTACAGGTCAGGTTCAGTTAAGTGTGTGATTGAGCACGGGTTAGGTTAGTTAGGGTTAGGGTGCTGGTTAGGTATGTGTGCGATTGTGTGGACGTGAGGGTTAGGGCGGGTTAGGTGTTAGGTTTAGGACGCAGGTCAGGTAAGTGTCTGATTGTGTGGACGTGAGGGTTAGGGCAGGGTAGGTGAGTTAGGGTTAGGGCGCGGGTGAGTGTGCAATAGTGACGGACCTTAGGGTTAGGGTTTGGGTTAAGGTAAGTGGATAGTTGGTGTATGTATAGTTTAGTATAGGGTTAGGTGTAAGATTTTAGGTGTATGTGTGTGGATTGCTGTTTGTTTGGTGTGCTTCTGTTGTGTGTGTGTTTTGGAACAGCAAATTTTTTCCCTAGGAAAAAATTTGCTGTTCTGCAAGTTCGATGTTTTCAGCTTTCGCTGAATAGGGGTCAATATTAGAACATTCGAAGTTATGAAACTTCAATTGTTCTAATATAGACCCTGTAAAACCAGGGTGACCACGATTCCTTTGGCGGCTGACCCTATCAGTGCTCCTGAAAGAAGGCCCGCCAGTTCTTCTCTGGAGGCAGTCGGTGGGCTACTAACTTTGTACCCAGAAGCCTGGCAAAATATCACAAGAGAAAAGTGGGTACGAAGTATAATATCCAGAGGTTATTCCATTCCCTTTTGCATGGTCTCTGAAACAGAGCATAGCGGACAAGATTTTCCGAATTTGGGGCCAGCCTTGCTGCAACCTATTTGCAACTACCCCTGAATACCAAATGCAGCAGCTAATTTGCCCTAATCCCCCCAGTGGGGGAGACACCGAGAGACGCACTCATCTATGATTGGCCCTTGGGGCTATTGTATGCCTTCCCTTCCTTTCCACTCATTCCCAAAGTCATTCAGAAAGCCAAGGTCTTGGGAAGCAGGCTAATTCTCATTGCTCCATATTGACCTTGTCAGATTTGGTTCCCCTTTCTCTGGCCTCATCTTCAGGAGAAGCCATGGGCTCTGGACCTAGTCCCAGACCTTCTGCCTCATATGTCAGGTGCGCTTCATCCTTCTCTCCAGACCCTCAATTTGACAGCTTGTCTGCTCCACTTCCAAACATAGTCAGGCTACAAAATTTTACTCCAGCAGTTATACACATTTTGGTCTCCTCTCATAAAGCTTCCACCAGAAAATTATATTCCAGCAGATGGAAGACATTCTCCTACTGGGCAAGGGTGAGAGACATGGATCCCTTCTATGCCTCTATTAGTTCAGTTTTAGAATTCCTGCCGGAACCTTTTCAGCAAGGCTCTGCTGCAGCTACAATTAAAGTCCAATTAGTTGCAATTTCCACTTATCACATTGGTGAATACACTCCTAATCTCATGTCACACAGGCTATGTAAAGCATTTTTAAAAGGAACTTGTTTGTTGAGACCTCCCATTAAAGAACCTCTCTCACAAACCAATCTGAACCAGTCTATTGAACTTCCAGTTTTCTTTCCTAATCATACCAACAAGGCAGAATACAAACTACATCAGCTGGATGTACATAGACAACTGAGATTTTATTTACATAGAACCAAAGATTTCAGGAAAACAGGCCAGCTATTTATTTCCTTCTCTCAAGCAAAGCGAAGCAAGCCAGTCTCAAAAGTTAAACTTTTAAATTGGCTTACCAGTTGTATTACCTTTATATACATTTCAAACAATAGAAGTTTACCTTTCAAAATCAAATGCCACTCAACTAGAACTCTAGCAACATCCTCTGCTTACTATGCTAGATTATCTATGGACAGCATTTGTGCAGCTGCTACATGGGCCAGGCCCCATACTCTTATTACTCATTACAAGGTAGAGTTGGCCTCCAGGGACAGAGCTTTTTTTGGGTCCACAGTGCTCAAAGGTGTACTCCCATGAGCCACCCAGGAAGATGGTGCTAGGGACACTGTCCTATCCAGTAAGAAAGAAGGTGAGAGGGACAACATAACATAAAGAAGTTATGTACTTAACATAACGTTCCATGTTTGTTGTCCTCTCTCGCCCTTCTTTCTTACATCCCTCCCTCCTTCCCCCAGCCAAGGACTCAGATGACAGTTTTTTCTTTCCTCCTGAGAGTTCCTCTGAAATTGGTTGTTTTTCCTCTTATATGTATTGTTTATATATATATATATTTTCATGTTATATGAATAGGAATATACATTCCTTTTATGGCTAGCAGCAGACAAGATATGGGGGTTACTTCAGTGCATTATGGGAAAGGTATTGAGCCACGAGCCAAGTCAGAGACTTTCAAGCTAGTGTATTTGCCAAGTATCCGCTCCGAACCCATCCAGTAAGAAAAGAGGGTGAGAGAGGACAACAAATTTGGAATGTTATGATAAGTACATAACTTCTTTTTTTTTGGTTTCTTCAACTCCATTGATGGCCAAAGATTACAGCCCTTTCTGCTGACGTGGTTAGGATTTTGTCTGCTTCCTAGAAAGAATCAACTCCTAGACTATATCACAGAAAATGGAAACATTTTGATATTTCATTTTCTTCAGAAGACCTTGACCCATTTTGACCTCCTGTTCCAGAGGTTCACAGATTCTTAGAGCACATATTTGAGTAGGGCTCTAGCTTCTGTTTCATTAAGGTACATCAACAAGCCCACTTTTGAACCAGCATCTGCAGCTACTATAACATTTCTGTCATGGAAAAACTTGTTCCTGGTTGCCAAAACTTCCACAAGAAGAGTTTTGGTGCTTCAAGCACTTTCTTCTTCAGTGTCCTATTTGGTCTTTTATAAGTACATAATGTCCCTTTCTACAAACCTGTCCTTCCTTCCTAGAGTGGCTTCTGGAAAGACCATGGTGCAACTCCTTCACTTACCACTGTTTTTTCTGAGCCATTCTAACAAAGGAAAGTGCATTCTTTATACCCTGGATCTATACAGGCAGTTAAGATTTTACCTTTAATGGACTAGATCCTACAGGGATTCAAAGATTTTCATTTCCTTTTACAGTCAATAAATTAGATTGGAAGGTTTTCAAAATGACTCATTCTAGATGGCTATCGGACTCTATTAATTATGTTTATACTTCTCACAACTGGTTCTTAATGGGCAAATCCAAGCCATGTTCCACTAAGGCAGAGGCCACCTTTACAGCTTTCTTCAAGTGTTCATCAGTAGATGAATTTTGTGTAACTGACCCTTAATCATACATGCACATGTTTATTAAACTACAAATTGGACTCCATTCTTAGAGAGTCCTTTGGAGCTTCTATCCTCAAGAGTCTCCTGTCATTATTCCTCAGAGTTCAAGTAGCGTGCGATTCTGACCCATAAGTCAGAGCAGATGGACTGAATGACTAGGATATAAATGTTATGCACTTAACATAATGCAAGATCCTTTCATTCGTGTCCACCCAATAGGACAACCCCCTCTCTAGCCCCCTTTGTGTTAATTTCTGTACTTTTAGGTCCTGAAGGATATTGACATTTCCACTTGTAGATTGGGTACTGCAGATAAATGATGGCAAATTCTAGCCCTTGGAGCGCGATGGGAAAGAGAATCTTAGCTGGAGCACTAATGCTGACATGTCGACAAGCAGCTCAAGGTCCTATAAGTTGTACTGGACATTCATGAATAAAAGGTTCTAGCATTATGGTATTTGTTTTAGATAGGTACATACCAAAAGGGGCATCATATTCTGTAAGGATTTTTTTTACTTCTCTTTGCATGTGTAGGTCAAATGATTAAGAGTTATCTATGAAGGTACCAGGATTTTTGACAGATGCATCAATCTTTTAGTAGGGTACTGTCTATATATATACTGTATACTGTTTTTGATATTTGTGTGCAGAAGGTGATAGTGCTATACTTCTTTCAAGTTATTCTAAGAAATACATTATCTGAAAATGTATGTATTTTCTGCTATGCAGAATAAAGCAACTATGTTTTATCTGAGATGCCACACAGTAAAATGTAACCTTCATTTAAATTAAAGTGGCTGTCTTGATGGTATTTCGTAGAGGTCTCTATAAAAGTTATGAATGCATTAGAAGTACATGCTGACTGGAGCTGACTCCCAAGGGAAAAAAAAAAACAGCCACGGAAGGCCTTTATGAACTTGCAGTCCATATATGCATTTAAGTATGTGCAAACATGCAGGTAAAGAAATTAAGGATATACATACTATCCACAGTCATATATCTGCAAGAACCTGCTTCTTTAGTAATTAGTCTGACTCCATCCCTGATACTCGAAATCAAGGCAGTCAGGAAGTACATGGATTTCTTCCATGTTCAAACATGGATAAAGATTTCCACACATAAATGGGCTTTGGAAATGTTGATGGTAATAAAATACATCCTGCCCCTTTTGACCTGACTGCACAGATGGAGCAAACCTATTCGACCAGGGATTGACTAGCAACTTGGAGTTTTCACTTTTCATCTGCTTAACAGTTTCATGATTTAAAATACTCTGATATCGTTAGCATTGCAAAGTGCAGTAATTGCATTACCTAGCTCAATAATGTGCTAATTTACAATGGTAGGTTAATGCATGTTTACTAGGAAAACTGGAATATAAACAAATGTTGACAATATTAACACAATAATCATAGTATCTGTGAATACTGCCCTGTCTCTTGCCACATGCTGGAAGCACTAAGTTCTGCAGTAGTCTTAAAGGTATACTGAGAAACAGCATACCTACATTAGACTGGAAATGAACATGTAATAACATAAAAACATAACTTCTCCACTGTTTTACCAGCTTTCAAAGCTGGTAGAATGCATCATGTTTTTATGTAATTTTTCACTAATTAGAAGTACATGAAGAAGATAAATCGAAACAAACAATGTATGTGTTCTCGACATGGATGCCAAGATTCCCTCTCGAGCTTTGCTTGTCAGGTGAATTTCTTGGCATCGAGTCTTGAGCACACAATATGCTCATTATGACTGGCGACCCAGTTATAATGCTCCACATATAGAATACCACTTGTAGACTAATGTTGCATGACTGTGGACAGCAAATGTAGTTAGCACAGTAGATGTAAAACAGGCACTAGATAGCAAAAATCATGTAGGAGTAGCAAAGCATTAGTTAAAGTAATGCAGCTAGTAAACGTATAGGTTGCAGTATGTATACAGCATAGGTGAAATGTTTGTTTGGGAGATGTGTAAACTGTGCTGTGTTTACGATCAGCTGGAGAAGACTGAGTGAGGGTTTGGCATACAGAGTGTGACGTGTGTCTGATGGTGGTAAAATTCCTAAAAGATGTAGAAATAAATGGACATAGTCTGGGATGGGAGCAGAGTAAAGGTGAAAGATTCTTAGAAGTACTTTTAGTCTGTAGGTGGGCACCATAGATACCTAGACTGTAGGAATGTAAGGGTAATAGAGAGATGAAGTAAGAAGACTTGGTGCTAGGGGGGTGATATTTACCTAGACAAAATATTTATCCAAGGTGTATTGAGGACCAAGTCTAGATATACTGTATGTTTTGCATAACTGCTATTACTACTTTGGTGACTTTTTCAAAGAAACTAAGCAGGTTAAATAGGCAGGACCTCATTTGAAAAAGCTGTATTGGTGAGGGTCCAGGCATAAGAGAATATCTATGTTCAGATAAATAAGGTCTGAGATAACATATTTTATAACGTCACTTATGAGGTTAGTTCATAGGTTCATAGGTAGGTACTAGGCTATCGGCCCTGGGGCCTATACAAGCCCAACCAAAAAGGTACCCTGGTTTTGCCACTCTAGAAAATTATTTTCCTGTGCCACTGTCAAGCAGAGCCACAGAGGTGATCCCCTAGATGAATTTCCTATTCCCCATCCAATCAAGATTTTTCTTGAAGAGTGCTAATGAGGATCTTTGTTTGATATAGATAGGTAGTTTATTCCAGAGTATGGGAAGTCTCTGGGACCGGAATCTATCCCTCCGGCATGTTCTGTTTATTGTGGTGACAAGGTTTAGGTCCTAGAGCGTGTAGCTTTGAGGGATTGGGATTTCTTTAAGTGGAGCATGTCCAACAGCTCTGGGTTTGACATAGCTTTGTATGTTAGGAAGAGATCACCTCTGAGTATCCGATATGCGACAGAGTAAAGCTGGAGTTTTTTGAGATGGTCTGCGTAATCCTCTTTGTGAGGTATTTCTGCGGCCTTTCCAATTGTTGTAGATGTCTTGTGAGGTACATACCAAAAGGGACGTTGTACTCTATAAATGGGTCTAATGAGTGATGAGTAGAGGGGAACAATGACCTCTTTTTTTTCTGGATGAGAAACCTTTTGTGATGAGGTGTGCCACGTAGAAGGATTTCCTGACTACTGTGGCGATGTGATTATCAAAGGAGAGACTACTGTCCACCTGTGTCCCAAGGTCTCATCACACTTTCGGTGTTAAGTATATTACTACCGCCTATGTTGTAGTTCATGGGTACAGAGTTTTTACCAAAGGGGATGACAATGCACTTTTTGGCATTGTGCTTGAGGCCATGGCCTTTACACCAGGCATCCGTCTCAGTGAGGCCCTTTTGTAGGATGTCCACATCATTGGGAGTTTCAATTATGGCTCCTAGTTTGCAGTCATCTGCGAACTTCGTTAGCCAAAGATCTTCTGTGTTAGCCTGTACTTCAGAGAAGTAGATACCAAACAGGAGAGAACCCAGGACTGAACCCTGTGGTACTCCACTTGTCACTGGTTTGATGTCGGATTTGGAGTCTGCTACTTTCACAGTGTGGGTTCTGTCAGTGGGCCAGTTAGCAACCCATCTTGTGACATAGGGATTTATACCTAGTTTAGTGAGTTTATTTTTTTTTTCAATAATAAATCTTTATTCTTTTCCATTTGTTAATACAATACTACAACATATATACATTATATACATGAATGCTTCCAACAGTTGCATAAGATCATTATACATTGAGATAAAATTCTGAAAAGAGTGTTAAAAGATCTAGTATCAATATACAGGCTTATCAATACTAACTTCCATATTAAGTATGCACTTCCAGGGGAGAACTGGGTTAGAACGTTAAGCTAACACAATATTAAAGATTTGCTCCCATATTTTTGTATTATTTATATTTTTTTTATGATCTTTGATTAGTAATTTATGTGCTAAAATATGTTTTATCGCTACACATTTAAAGTTTTCCCATGAAGTCTGAGATGAATTCAGCCAATTTGTAGCTATATAAAGCTTCATTAACAAGAAAATATTTATAAGTATGATCATTTGGGATCTGTCCAAGTTATTCGGAGGAATATGCAGAATCATAAACTCCCAAGAAAGTGTGGAATGTTGATAACCCATTTTTTGTAATTGAATTTTTAAAGAATTCCAAAGTTTGAATATACATTTACAGCTCCAGAACATGTGTAAAAGGTCAGCCGTTTGATCAATACAATATGGACATTTAGGTGAATTTTTAGAGGTGAATTTATGCAGACTGAGACGAGTGTAATAAGCATTGTTAAATATTATCAGCTGAGTAAATAATAACTTTTGAAGAGATACTGATTTTAAGGTTAAGTTAATTGCTTTCAATATTTTATTATCATCAATCAGTAATATTTTATCCTTCCAGTATTTTGATAAGAGTATTTGGTTTTTATATTTCATGTCTTTTACCAAATTATATGAAGCCGTTATATATTTAGAGTCCTGCATAAGAGTTTGCCATAAGTTTGAACAATTGGTTAAATCTTCTTCTTTAATTTTGAAATTACTAAAATATCTTATGGAAAGATCCTTTAATTGTCTCATTATAATTAAATAAGAGTTAGGAAGGGTCATCTCTATTAACATGTCATGTATTGAGATACCAAGATAAGGATATAAATCAAGTATGGTTAGATCAACTATAAGTGGAAATTTTTTAAGATCTATCAATTGATTACCGATTTTCAAATTCGGATTCTTGTGAAATGGTTGGAAAGTCATCATATATTGTAAGAGATTTAGTGATTTAAACAGGTTTTGTATTGATATTATATATAATCTAATATGTTCCATCAAAGCGTACAATTTAAAGGTATCTTTATTTAAAAAGGGTAATGCCTTAGAATTAATACCCAATTTAACAGCATGTTTATAATTCTGAACCAACCACTTGGGTGACCATTTAGTACTGGCCATGTCAAAGTTAACCACTCTTAGAATTCTATTAGCATTTATTATTAAATAATATAATTCAAAATTTGGTAAGTCTAAACCAGTTTAGTGAGTTTATAATTCCAGAGTGGGGGATGGTGTCAAAAGCCTTGGCAAGATCTAGATAGGCTGTGTGAACCACCTTACCCTTGTCTACGGCTTTGGTGACTGCTTCAAAGAAGTCTATCAGGTTTAGAAGACATGATCTGCCTTTTACAAACCCAAACTGGGTGGGATCCAGAGTTTGGAGATTACAATGTCTTTGTTTATAAGTGCCATGATGGTACGTTCCATGGCCTGGTCTCTGCCAGGATGTTGGCAATATCAGTTGGGTCTGTATATTTAGTGCCATTGTGCTGTAACTCAGAGCAGATCTGAGTGTTGCCATTGAGATTCTTGATAGATATAGAATGCTTTGTGGTTGTCTTTAGAATCAGTGGCAATTTTGTTTTCATAACTAGCTTTGGAGGATTTTATCAGGGATCGCAGCTTCATACTGAGGCTGACCAGGGAGCTCCTCCACTCGTGAGATTTTACTCTCTTTTGCAACAGTTTCTTCCTTCTGTTGTAAAGTTGGTTTATGACAGGGGACCACCAGATTGGCTTCCTTTTTTTGGAGGATAGCGTCTTGGTTCTGTTTGGGATAGCAAGATCCATGCACTCATGTAAGTGCTTATAAAGTGCAATTGTGTAAGATTCACTAGTCGTAACTGTATTGTCCATCTGCATGGGTGTCATGAAGTTCACCACTTCAGTCTTAAGAAGCATGAAGTTGGCTTTGGAGAAATTTTTTACCATGGTTTCCTTAATGGGGATGGAGGCAGGATGTGGATATCTAGGGTAATTAGCTTATGGTCAGATTAGACCAATGAGGCGTTGACTTCAGGTGTGGAACACCGGTCACTCATTTTGGTAATAACTAGAGCTAGGAAATTGTTGCCCCTGGTGGGGGTGTGGATAAGTTGATCCAGGGCATTGGAGTTTATGAATTCCAGAAAGCGTTGAGTGAAGGAGTTGGTACATGAGTAGTTTTCCAGTTAATGGTGGGGTAGTTGAATTTGCCCATTATTAGGGTGTTTGGTTGAACCCTAATATTTTCCAGTACATCAAGAAAAGAGGGGTGGGAATCCTGGAGCATGGTGGGTGATCTGTAGCAGGCTGCAATTTGGATTGCAGTTTTGCCCAGAGTTAGTTGCACTTGGATAACCTTGCCTTTGGTGTTCTGGTCCTGGTTATATGGCCGAAAAGTGTGGTATGAGTTATAGCCTGGTAGTGCAGGGGTGCTCTCTGAAGTCTTGATCCAGGTCTCAGTCACTGCACAGATATCGATGTTCTCCATTTTAAGGAGTGCCTCGAGTGAGTGCATTTTGAGATTTAGACTTCTAGCATTGAGTAGCATCACCCTCAGTTTTTGCTTGCCTGTTCCTGTTACAGTGGTGAATTTGTCATTTGAACCTTGCCTAAAAAAGGCACTATAGGGCCGGCAAGAACCTTAGCCAGTATCCGGAATCCCAGGGGTGACAGGTGCAGGCCATCTCTGGCAAAGCATCGTGGTCTGTCGACCATGTCATCCCAGGCAGACAGATACTGGATCCCTTTAGAATGGCACCAGAAGCTTAGCCAATTGTTGAAGTCAATCATTTTGTCCTTGTACTGTGGCATCATTCTGGGTGATGGCAGAATGCTACTCAGGGCTAGGGTCATACCTGCCTGGGCTACAAGATCGGAGAGCTCTTCCATGTCTTTTTTCATGTAGTCCAGGGAGGTATGTCTCAGGCCGTTCACACCAACATGGACAATGACAGAGTCATATTTGTACTTGTTGTGGAGTGACCTGAGTGCATGGGTTATGTGGCAGATCCTGGCACCCGACAGGCAGCTGACAGTAACCTTCTCCTTGTTTAGCCTGGTGAGTGGGACATCAGTGTGCCTGACTATAGAGTCGCCTATGACTAGTGTGTTGGGTACATTGTTTTGCCTTATTGGCTGTGGTTGAGTGGCACACTGAGTCTGCAGGCTGTGTGTCATTTGGGTTGTGTTGGGGGGTGGAGGTTGCTTGTATTTCTGCTTTGGAGGTCTCTGTTGCTTGAGCAGATTATTATTGAGAGCCTCCGCAAATGTTTTTGTTTCTATGTGTGGATTTTGGTGGTGTAGGTTTAGTGAGACTATGTGATGAGTGTGGTGTGGTGCAAGTGTTTACCTTCTCCTCTTGACTGTCAAGTTCAGTCTTGATTGGAGAGAGCTTTGCCTCCAGTTTGGCTAGATAAGTGCATCTCTCACAGGTTGTAGTGTTGGGTGGTAGGAGGAGAGGGTTGTCTGTGTACATGAGGAAATTGCTACATTGGCCCTAGATGCCCAGATTCATCAGATAGACAGGAGAGAACACTGGGAGCTGACCCTCGGACATGCCTGAATAAAAAAACGATTTTCCTCTAGAAAGTGAGGAAAGTGAGTACGAGAGCTGTTTTAATCTAAGCAAGTGAGACTAATTTGTCTATAGCTGCACGCCTCTGTGGGTGAGCTACCCTTCTGTATTGACCTTAAAATGGCAGTTTTCAAGGCTCCTTGAATGTATCCAATAAGGAGCTTAGATTAGAGGTTAAGCAGAGTTTCAGATAAGCCATATTTGGTAATGATAATCGGACACCATGGTATGTCAGCAGGGCCCATGGATACGGCATTTTTAGCTGTGGGAAGGGCTGAGTGCACATGCTCCATAGTAGTTATATGGGGATGACTAAGATTGTTGAATCTGTGGAATAGTTATATCTGTGAATGGAGCAAAATGTGCACTCAGTTTGAAAGCTGGAATATTAGCTAGTTCATTAGGTTATTGTGGAAAGTATTATTGTCGACTTGCTGTCAACACTGATTGGATGTTCTTAACTTCCTAACATAAAGAAATATTTGTCATTGTTTTTGGTTTTGGTGACTATTTTATGTTCATATTCAGCTTTGAGTTTCCTAAAAATACCATTAAGCTCTTTCCTTAAGGCTTCTTATAAGGTATGTACAATTACACCAGTTATAAGCATTAAACTATTTCTTTCTCTTCTTAAGTAGTTTGTTTTAAGGGTATTCCACTAGAGGTGTTTTTTTTTTTTTTATAAATTTCCTATTGTATCTGGAGAAGATTGGGATAACTTTATAAATACAGCTGTTGAAGTGGGAGTAAAAAGCAGTGCCATAGGTGGCAGCTTTAGCAATGTGATTCAATGGAGAACAATTAAAGCAGAATTTATTTTAATGTCAACAAGAAATTGAAAGTTTGCTTTACAGAGGTCCTTAAATATAGAGGCATTTTGTAGGGGAAATAACACCAGGAATAAAAAAAATGTCACTGATTTTACAGAATTATGCCTGACCTACAAGGCATTCTCTGATCCAGCCCTGATGAAAATGTTACATATTTACAAGAAAAAATTATACAAGGGTAATGTGCTTCATGGACCTGAACCTTATTTGTGACTCTAACAGAACATGGAGAGACAGATTTGTATCCCAAAGGCTATGTTGTCTATGAAATAAACTTCCCATCATCGTAAAGCAAAGAGCCTCTCTCACTATGTTCCAAAGGAATTTGGATAAATGGTTGAGGAACCATAAATTCACTTCCAAGGTATTGCCCATGTCCCTCATGGACAAAGGCAGTCTGTAAAATGACTCAGGGCTCCAACACCCAAAGACCCACTACCCTGATACTACCCCATCCCATATCTGGGGAATTCAGATATAATATTGTCATATCCTGGGCATTACTGGCTTGCAAAGCCTCTTGTGCCATTAGCCTAGTAATCACCTATGAGCCTATGGCATGGTTTAATGGGGGAAAATGATACAATAAAGGAATGCAAGAATTGGCCATATTTGTGGGCATAACAAGGATATTTGGCCACCTGGCCCCCATGGTGCTGAGAGATAGCACTGACAGTGCCTCATGTGACCTGTGTTCAGTTAGTAGCATGGATGTTGGGGGGACTGGGCAGGGGAGGGTGGGAGTGAGCAGACAATGATTGCTTACCCATCCTGAGTGTGGGAGGCAGCCTGGCTCACTGCAGTAGCAGCATGAAGAGTCTGGCGAGTTGTATGCTGTAAGCAGGGTGCCTCTTGTTCAGGAGGTTGCTCATCCACAGAAGAAAGCATCCCAATGATAACCATAGCGGAATACTAAAGGCAGAGGGGTGAATTAGGACGTACTCCATCCCATGCTGCCATATGATGTTACAGTAGTATCCTCAGTCTCTTGAGTACCTGCAAACATGGGTTGACTAGAGAACAGGGAGGCTAAGGCAGGTTCATTAGACCGGATGAATGAGGAGATGAGCTGGTGGCAGCTGAGGGACATTAAAAAAAAAAAATCAGACCAGGAATGCTTGGATCTCTAGTATGAGTGGTATGGTTAACTGTTTCTACAACCATTAACGTTTATAATGTCAAGGAAGTGATGGTTATGCCAGTCATTGGTAATGTCTTCAAGCCAGTTAATTGATGGATAGTTGAAGACCCCCGTTATAAAGGTGTTGGAGTTAATTTGAATTTTAGCTAAGGCATTAAGATAGTTATTGCAGTCAGTAAGGGATACAGACAGTGATCCATAGGTAGCTGAGTTAGTAAATAATTATGTTTATGGTGATATTTGCATAGAAGACTTAAGAGTTGGGGTCCTGAGGATTCAGTTGTGACGTGATGATATCTTTGAAAAATACTTGTACTACCCCACATTGCTACTAAATTTGAAGACATTACAGCTGCTAAAATGAGGAATAGTGAATCTGAAGTTGTTAATCTTCTTCCTATTCATCAATGATGGGTTTGGTTCCGAGCCCTCAGAACCGAGTCTGCATTGTACTGAGCTTGCGTGCACCAAAAACTCTCGAGCTAAGCTGCTACCCACAATGCCCTTTGCTCAGTTACCTCAGATCGAGTTTGCCGTGCAGCCATATAGCAGCGTTTCACCGAGCTCTCCAGCTAAGTGATTTTTCTGATACATTTACAAGTTTTTGTAAAAGTTTTTTCCTGTTTATAGTCTGTTCTTGATATCTATATTGTTTCAGCTCTACCCACAGGTATCTCTTTCTTACCATTGTTGGTATTTTCTAACTTTCTACCCTTGTGGTATCTTGTTGACATTGTTGGTATTTCCTCTCTTTCTTTACTTATTCATTTCCTCCACTTTCCTCACTCTTTCCCTTTTGCGTGAGTGTGTTCCAGGATGTCTGAAAAGAAGGGAACTACGGGTTTAAACAATGCTGCTCTTGCAGTGGTAAACTGCCGAATAGTGACCTCCATGAAGAGTGTGTGTACTGTTTGGGGGTTCCGCATTTGTCGATGAAACCCCCGTGTGATATTTGTGCTAGCTTCAGTCAGTGGACGCTGAATGAATGTTGCAACAAACTGATTTTGAAGGGCCTGCTTGCTTCATCTTTTTCGGACACTATTTCTGCGACAGAGGTCTCATCCCCTCCTTCTGTGGACAAGAAACATCCTCGCTCGGAGCCCCCTTCACCGGCCGGTGACAGAGGTAAAAGTCATAAACACACGACCCATAAGTCATCTTCAGAGCACCATTCTGCCTCCTCGGTTCCGATTACTACATTGGCTCAGAGCTCGGCTCCAGCGAAGCTTACCGAGGTCACCTCATCAGCACCTACCCTGGCACCGATGACTATGGCACCGTCTACTGCCTCAGTTCCGATCAGCTTATCTGTTTCTGTCTCGGCACCGATATCTTCCATTTCTGCTCAGATATCGGTTCCGACAACTACCTCGGAACCTTTTTTGTCATCCACCCCTGTTGTAACCTCTGCTCTGAGCCCATTCACGGCTCCAACCATACCATTGTTGCCGGTTTCGAAATTGGAATTGTCGGTGCCATTCTGTGATACACCACAATCCCGATATTCATTGACTGTGGACCCGTTTGCCGGACAAGCCTGCAGCCCCTTTTTGGACCAGCCTGATTCCTCCTCAGGGTCATCAGTGAGATCCACCAGGAGCCTTTCTGAATTGGATGTGGTGCACCTTTTTGACCAGCTGCTGACCACCAGGGGAATTTCAAATCAGCCTAGACCCTATCCCACTCCAGGCTTTGGGTCTATTACTCCGGCAACCCCTACTTACTCTCCTCCCTTGGATCCCTCGGTTCCAAGGCTCATTTATCCAACTCTTTCTAGAGGACTCCCTTCCTTGGCTGACAACGACACTGTCTGAGGCCCCAAGACCCCTTTGGGTGTTGGTTCCATCCAAACCCACCCTTCCTCAATTTCATGCTTGGGGGGGGGGTGGAACCTCCAGTTCTGGTCTTGGTTCCAATGGTATTGTTGGTCCGGACTTCAGATCCGAGGGTGACTACTGCTTCAAGTCTGCTTGAGGCTCCGTCCCCGGGGGCAGACCGTCTGGAGTGGGGTGTGACCCTGGTTCCGATTTTGTCTTCGGTTCTGGGCTCCCACTCCTCTTCGGGCAGGCCTGCTTTCCAGATGATGGAGAGGGTGCTTACTTCTAGCAATCCTTCTCCATTGGTTATTCCCTCAGTTCCTTCTGAGCTGCAGCATCAAAGGCCACCCCCCCCAGGACTCTGAGAGCACAAGGCCCAGGATACCCCTACCCAGGGTATTTCCCTTTCTAAGTCCTTTGGATGCTCCCACAGAAGAATCCCCTCAGAAACGGGTGTATAAGAGGAAACACATGGTCTCCCCAGAGGAGTCCCTCATGGAAGATACAATCTACGATGATGGGGAAGGGTCTCCATGACGGTCGCCCCCTGATGATGTCTCCTTCAGAGACCTCATGGAGATCTTGAAACAGAGGGGTGACTGGAAGGCCTCCAACCCTTCCTCGGAGGAATCCGTATTCCTGCAGGCCTTTCACTCTTGGCCCTCTACTTCTTGGGTGACCCCCCCCACGCTGATGAGTTGGTTAAACTCATTGTGCAACGGGCATGGAAGAACCCTGACTCCATTAAGGCCATTCCCAGGAGATCAGACAAGGTACTGTCCCATCTAGAGGATCAACCCCATTGGTCTAGAGGTTTGCCAGTGGATGCTATGCCGGTGGCTGCAGCCCCAAAAAAAGGACCTTGCAGAAGACAGTCCTGCTGTTCACCCACTCAACAGAGTCCTGGGCAGTGGACAGGTTAGGGAAGCGTTTTTGCATCAGCGACCTTTGCAGTTAGGTCTCTGAACTTTTTGGCACATTTTATGAGACTCCAGAGAGATCTTATCTCCAAACTCTCCAGAACCCTCGCGGGCCAAGTTTCGGATGGAGCACGAGATAAAGTTGCTTCCCAACTTGCCACCCTAGAATCAATATCTAATTCATCCATGAGGTTGCTGTCACATGCAACTGAAGGAGCAGCTAGAGCTGTGGGTGCAGGCGTGGTCATGAGATACCACATCTGGATGCGCATTTATGACCTCGCGGACTCCAAGTCTTCCTTTCTAAATGCCCCTATTGAGCCATCACTTCTGTTTGGTGCTAAGGTCAAGGATACATTAGCTAGGTGTGAGCAAGATGAGAAGACCTTGTCTGCCATTGGCTTACACTTTTCCAAACCTCAGTGTTCCTTCTCCAGGAATCAGAGGAGCGGGAAGATGTGGCACAAGAAGTCTCAAGGTCCTTTCCGAGTTGCATGTGGTGAAGACTCCTCCAGAGGCAGAGGGGGTTAATGGAAGACATCCCTTTCGGCAGAGGGGGATCCCTGGAACCAGGGCTTCAGAGATTCCTTCTCTGGTAGACCATATCAGCACTCCTGAGGCGCTTCCCGATTGCTTTCCTCTGGAAGTAGTCCGGGCGCATTTTTCTCTGCACCAAGCTGCCTGGCTCTCCATTACAAATGATCAGTGGGTGCAGAGAATCATTACCAGAGGCTACCATATTCCCCTAATAGCTTATCCAAGACCTCCAAAATCCCTTCCCGATGTTCCACCCAGTCATAGGGACGAGGCAGCTTCCGAAATATGAAAGCTATGTCAAAAATGAGCCATCCAACAGGTCCCCCCAGATCAATGTGGATCAGGGTTTTACTCAAGATTCTTTTTGGTGCCAAAGAAAACAGGGGACTGGAGGGCCATTCTGGTTCTCTGTCAACTAAACAAATCGGTAGTTCAGACCAAATTCTGCATGGTCACGATTCAAACCATCCTCCCCTTTCTGCGTGAGGGTGTGTGGATGTGCTCATTAGATCTCTGGGATGCATATTACCATAAAAAGATGGACAAGTGCTCCAGGAGCCTCCTTCACTTCCAGTTGGGAGCCAATCACTACCAATTCAGAGCCCTGTCTTTCAGTCTCTTGACAGCCCCCAGAGTGTTCACGAAATGCCTTGCAGTGGTAACAGGTCATCTGACACTTCAGGGATTCCAGGTGTTTCTGTACCTAGACAATTGGCTCCCCTCTGCCCCCACCAAGCGCCTTCTGGTCAGGGACCTCCACTACACCCTGGTTCTAGTGGAGTCACTTGGCATCACCATACATTGGGAGAAATCCAACCTTCAACCCTCACAATAACTGGAATTCATAGGAGCAATATTCAACACCCAGTCAAGCCTGATCTCACTTCCTCTCCACAGGCTTCAGAGACTAAGTGCACAAGTTCAAGTGATACTCTGTCAAAGACAGGTGTCTGCAAGGGAAGCCCTCCAAGCCTTGGGATCTATGGCTGCAGCCATCCCTATAGTTCCCTTAGCCAGACTACACATGAGATTACTACAACGGCTCCTTCAGGCCCAGTGGAAACCCAGTCTTCACCCCCTGACATCACAGATTCTCATCACCAACACTTGCAAACTAGATCTCCTTTGGTGGATGAGTACGGACAAAAATCTTTAGTGTCGCCCCTTCCAGTCTCCCCAGCCCAGTTCCACGGTGACCACAGATGCTTCCCTGATGGGGTGGGGTGGGGCCACTTCCAGGGAAAGTCAGTCCAAGGCACGTGGTCTGATTTAGAGGTCATCTTGCATATCAGTGTCCTGGAGTTGAGCAGTGCTACTGGTGTTGCAAGCTTTTCATCCACTCCTTCCATCCAGAATGATTGCTGTCCAGTCAGCCAACATGTCCATGGTCTGGTACATGAACAGGAAGGAAGCAGATCTTACCCCCTATGTCACAAAGCCATGAGAATCTGGCAGTGGGCGATAGCTTCCAACCACTTTCTGATCGCAACACATATCCTGGGGAGCTCCAACATGATTGCGGAGAGGCTGAGCAGATGCATTCTTCATCCTCACGAGTGGTCTCTCAACCAGAGTATGGCAGCGGAAATTTTCAGCCGTTGGGGCCAGCCATTATGCGACCTTTTTGCCTCTCCCTCAAACACAAAATGCAGCAGCTACTTTTGCCCTCCTTCCCCCTCTCAGGGAGTCACCGAGAGATGCTTTGATCCACGATTGGCCCACGGGTCTCCTTTATGCTTATCTTCCGATTCCCCTAATTCTCCTTGTTCAAAAGAAAGCTATTCAGTTGAGAACCAAAGTGATCCTCATTGCCCCTTTCTGGCCATGTCAAGTGTGGTTTCCCTTCCTTTGACCTCATCTGTTACAACCTCCTTGGGTCCTAGACACTCATTAGGACCTCATATCTCACCCACAAGGGCTGACTCCCCCGAATCTGTTTACTCTCACGTTGACAGCTTGGTTACTCCACTTCCATTAGTTGCCAGGCAGGAAACCCTCTCCTCACCCATCCGTGATGTTATATTGGCCTCTAATAAACCATCCACCAGGAAACTTTACAGGGACAAATGGAAAAGATTCTCTATTTGGTCACATAATCAGAAGCTAGACCCATTCTCAGCCCCTGTAGCCACTATTCTTCATTATCTGGCTGAACTTTTTGACAATGGGGCCTCAGCTTCCACCATTCGAGTCCATCTAGCAGCTGTTTCCAACTTCCATAATGGGTCTGATGGAGTGCCACTTATTTCCTCTCTTCTTTGCAAGACCTTCCTCAAGGGTATTTTCCACAGCAGGCCTCCCATCAGACAGCCAGTGGAGGCATGGAATCTGTCCTGGGTTCTGAAGTCTCTTTCTCTACCCCCTTTTGAGCCAGCTGTGACATGTGATCTAAACTTCCTGTCATGGAAATCCTTATTTCTGGTGGCCATAACTTCAGCCATAAATATTTCTGAATTAAAAGCATTATGTATCAAGAGCCATTATCTAATCTTTCATAAGGACAGAGTATCGCTTCATACTAAACCATCCTTTCTCCCCAAAGTGGTTTCTGATTTTTCAATTAACCAGTCCATTGAGCTCCCTGTGTTCTTCCCAAATTACTCTAACAATTGAGAATACTGCTTACAATCCTTGGATGTTCATAGACAATTACTTTTCTATCTGCACAGAAGTAAATCCTTTTGCAAGTCGGACCAGCTTTTCATTTCCTTTACGGGTCCTAGAATGGGAGGCGCAGTATTGAAAGTTACTTTGTCTAAATGGCTCAGGGATTGTACTGCCTTCACATTTTCACTTACGGAGGGATCTAAGCCTGGCCAAATCAAAGCACACTCAACTAGGGCTATTGCAGCATCTGTTGCCTTCCACTCTAGGGCATCCATGGATGACATTTGTGCAGCTGCCATTTGAGCTAAGCACCGCACTTTTATCGAGCATTACAAATTGGATCTGATCTCCAGGGGAAGAGCGGCCTTTGGTTCAATGATTCTCAGGAATGTTCTTCCATAAGGGACACCCAGGTTTTCCAAGTAGCTGGGGACTCGGTCCCATCAGTGATGAATAGGAAGAAGATTAACAACTTCAAATAAAGAAGTTATGTCTTACATAACGGTCCATCTGAGTTGTTGATCTTCTTCCAGTCATCACACCCTCCCACCGACCCCCTCCTAAGGTTCCTGGCAGATCTTCTGGGTTTTTGTGGTGTATTAGGGTTTCTGCGCAGAGATGGCCTTTGACTTATTTCTTCTTCTATATGTTGCATGCAAATTCAATCTGAGGTAACTGAGCAAAGGGCATTGTGGGTAGCAGCTTAGCTCGAGAGTTTTTGGTGCACGCAAGCTTGTTATAAGGCCGACTCAGTTCCGAGGGCTTGGAACTGAACCCATCAGTGATGACTAGAAGATCAACAACTCAGATGGAATGTAAGACATAACTTCTTTTTTCATTGCTTTGAAACCATAAATGATATTAAAAAAAAAATTCTCTTATGCAAAGAGCTAATTAAGGCAAACTGACTTTTTTATTCTTAACTAGTATCATGGAATGTGGTTAATGTTCATCTGAAATACGACTGTATTTAAATGCAAATATATGTATTTCAGAAACCCAACAGGCCTCTTTAGCTACATTCTACAAAATTAGGTAAAAAATACCATCTCATGTTAATTAGCGTTTCTGCATAAAAAATAATTTTTTAAATAGTTCTCATGTCTCTGTAACTACACAT
This sequence comes from Protopterus annectens, assembly GCF_019279795.1. Classification (NCBI taxonomy): domain Eukaryota; kingdom Metazoa; phylum Chordata; order Ceratodontiformes; family Protopteridae; genus Protopterus; species Protopterus annectens. Next base: position 59,346,354 of record NC_056743.1, on the reverse strand, counting down.
ATGAATGCATTCAGGTTACAGGAAGTCCTTATATATGGGCATTTTTTGTGAAACTCCTGTCACTGAGTACAGTCTCCTTGTAGGGAAACTTATGCACATGCAAACACGCACGCACACACATGGGGCTGAATTCATAAAGGTTACTGTGAGAAGTACCTGGTGTGCACATCTGGGGGTAACCTTCGGGAATTCAAAGACAGACATACCACTGTGCTTTTGAATGAAGATGTGCAGCACTGCAGTGGGCGGTACCTGCTGCATGCTACATGCTAATGAGGCAGTCCGGGGAGATGCATATGATGATTAGGCATGTGTTCTCCCCTGGAGAGGCCCGCAGTAAGGCATTTACATAGCTCAATGTTTTAGAGAATCACTCGACTGCACACATTAATACAATACTGCTGGTCCTGGTCCACTGAGGTAGAGAACATGAGCAAAAGTGTTAATCCATCAGGGTAGAGTTAGGGTTAGGGAGTTTAGTGGTAAGGCAGGGTGTGTGTGTGTGTGTGTGTGTGTGTGTGTGTGTGTGTGTGTGTGTGTGTGTGTGTGCACACGCATGGGTTGGTGTATGCAAGGGGCTGCATGTATAAGAGTGTTTGTGTCTGTTTGGGAGGTAGTGGTAGAGGATTTGGGGGTAGTTAGGTGTGTCTGTGTGTATTGGTGAATGGATGAGTGTCTGTCTATGCAGTCAGGTGGGAAAGAGACTGTTTCGAATGTGTGGGGGGCAGCTTGGGGTGGCATTTATATTTACACACACCTGTATACTAAGAAGTAGAGCCTGCACAATTGGGTGGCAGGAACCAGTAGCCATGAGGGTTAGCTCTTAAAACTCTTGCCTGAGTGGCACTTAAACAGAACTGGGATAAGGGAGGGGGGAACCACTAGCCACCAGGGGTAAAACTTAAGCTGTGTGTCTCAATGGGATACAAGGTCAGTTGAACACTGAACACCGGAGAATACTCTGTGTAACATGCCTGAAAGGCACTTAAACACAGTGTGGGTAGTGGGGGAACAATAAACACCAGGGGTACTCTGTGTAACATGCCTGAAGGACACCTAAACACAGTGTGGGTAGTGGGGGAACAATAAACATCGGGGTACTCTGTATAACATTCCTGAAGGACACTTAAACACAGAGCGGGTAGTGAGGGAATAGTAAACACAAGAAGTACTCTACATGGCATGCCATAAAAGCACGTATTTAAAAAAACAAAAACATGATGCAGGCAACCACCAGCCACCAGGGATAAGTAGCATGCCTTAAAAGACACTAAAAAGAATTCCAACCCTGTACCCTCACAACTATGATAGTAATCCTCTCCACCTCCACTAGACACTTGGGAAGACATGTTAAAAATAAAACATCAAGTACAAAGAGATGAAAAAGAGATTTAAACCCTGCAAACTTCACACAAAACCCCATCATTAACCCACAGCACTAACTGCTAAATTAGTACAGCATTTTTTTTAAATATATTGAGGAACTCTGGCATTAGGTAATCCCTGCAAAGGTTCATGACTTACGATGGAGAGGTTAAATATAGCTCTCAACCTCACAGCACAAGACATTGGGAAAAACTCGTGGAGGAATTTACTATTCCTCCTGTAAAAGTAGAAAGTGGGTAGGATAACAGCTTTTCCTCTAGAATGCATTTACTGAAGTATATGAACTGTGAATTCCCACGGCAGGGGAAGAAGGAGGCACTGTGGGCATTCTGCCAACAGGGACAGGTATGGAGAATATGGTGTGCGTGTTTCTTTGTTTTATTGTCTTTTTGTATGAGAGAGTGACTTAGGGGAGCACCTATAACCATGCTATCTACTGAGGGAAAGTGGTGATGTGCATTAGCAGTAAACCGAGATTTACAGACATGCAGATTACCCAATAATAAGGTCTTTCTTTACTGTGGCTAATGCATCGCTGAATTGAAAATTTCCATATCTCAGAAATAGGGCCTTTTTACAGCAGCACTTAACATGAGTGCTAGGGTTCTTTATAAATCCACAGGACGAACAGAGATTGTACAAACCTTCACGGTGAAATAGGAGGCATATCTGACAAAAAAAATACAGACAGGGAAATCTGAGTACAAATTCCAGATGTTTTATTCCTTCAAATCACTTAACTTAATGAGAACATTTGTCAAAGTTAGCAGAGGACATCTACAGATTTCCTATGGGAATTTGTTTGAAACTGCTCACAAATTTTAGTTTCACTGGAAAATTTAGAATTTTGTGCTGTGATTTTCCACGTCTGTGTTTGTCACTTTTTTGGTTTATATATAAACACACCCATGCACATGCCTGCACACATGTTCATGTGCACGTGCACACACACACACACACACACACACACACACACACACACACACACACACACACACACACACACGTGTGTTTGTGTATCTGCGTATACTTATGTATCCGTTTGTTTATACAAATACAAAGTGATATTTCTTTCTATTTTCTTACATATACTATGCAAAGACTGTAGATTTCAGTAAAAATCAAATCCAAGGTTTGATAACGAACAAAAAAAAGTTCAAGCACAAAGAAAAACAAGTTACTTCACTCAAAAACAACAACAAAAAGCAGCAGTATTTACAGTCTCTTCTCATAGATTCAGAAAGCTTACTTGGCAGAGTCAATCCATAGACCATAATCAGTTTACTAATATATCTTGCTGTTTTTATGCACATAATATGTACTGACAACTTTACTGTTAACAAACAAAAGGAGTTCAAATACAAATAGAAACCAAATTACTTTCCTTAAAAACACAAGCATTAATATTAGCATTCTTTTCTCATGGACATGCGTAGATTCATAAGGTTTATAAGCTAGAGCCAGTCTGTACACCATAAGTCCTTGAGAACACACACACACACTCACAGAGCATCTGCTGCCTGCAGGAGGGCAAAACCTGTTATGGCCCCAGATTACTTTATGGGCACCCATCTTCCTATTGAAATGTCGGCTGTCCAAATGCCAAGTGTCGACAAGATTGAAACTGCAGGAGAAGAGTGAATTTTGAACATTGCTCTTCTCCTTTAAACTTTTTTGCAGGGTACCTCTGATGTGGGGGCAAGACCCAACCCTATATACTAACTCCAGGCCCAGCATACCGCTGAGAAAAGGGAATATTCTGAGAAATGGTCATCTGAGACTTAGTATATATATGTCTATTTTTTTTGTCCATTTAGTCTCCATGTTTTTGGGACTCATTTTATCAGGTCCCAGCATTTCAAATGTTTACCCGGTAATCATGCAGTTGTCAATGTTTGCCTTAAAGGAAGTGAGGCTACCACTCTGTTTTATATATAATGGAGGACTATTCCAATGACTGGGAAAGCATTAAGTATTAAAGCTGTCCCTTCAGCCTGAAATTCAGTTCATTAGTCTGAGTTTTTGTGAAGTTATTTAATTTAAGGAGGTGTAGGAGATCAAAGAGGGTTTAGTCTTTAACAGCATGCCAGCTGTACATCACCTTGCAGGAATGTAAGAAATGGGATTTAGGGGTACTGTTTCAAGTCTGTCTTGGTACCGGAAGGCCTCAAGCCAAAGGCAAAAAGTACATCTTGGTAGCATTCAGTAAAAAGCTGGTTCCACCCAATTATAAATGGTGCTGCTATCCAGGGAGAGACAGTCATAAGTGACTTTGATACTAATGTGGCCAGCACACTCTCTCTCTCTCGTTTCTGCAATAGAAGGGAAAATCCTTCAATATGGTCCTGTTAATTTCCAAGGGAATATCCTCAGAGCCAAAGAAGTCATCCTACCTCCGTACCCTTTCCTTATCAGACCTATCATTGAATACACTGTACTTTTTGTTGTGTACAAATCTTAGTATATCCCTCAACTGGAAATACCCCAAAACTTTCTAACCTGAAAATAAATGAAAGACCTTAAATCCTTCAGTTGCCCTGCTAGATTACTGGAATGCTCCTTACACACACACACACACACACACACACACACACACACACACACACACACACACACACACACACACACACATATATATATATATTTTATATATATATATTTTATATATATATATATATTTTATATATATATATTTTATATATATATATATATATTTTATATATATATATATATATATATTTATATATATATATATATATATATATTTATATATATATATATATATATATTTTATATATATATATATATTTTTTTTTATTTATATATATATATATATTTTATATATATATATATATATATATATATGTGTAATATATATATATATTTATTTATATATATTTATATATATATATATATTATATATAGTTGTTAAATATATATTCTAACTCCATATATATTTTATATATAAAGCTTATATATATATGAAATGTATATATAATTGTATATATATATTTCATATATATATATATATATATATATATATATATATATATATATATATATATATATATATATATATATTTTATATATTATATATATGTGTATATATATATATATATATATATTTTTTATATATATATATTCTATATATATATTCTATATATATTCTATATATATATATATATATACATATTTTATATATATATATATATATATATATATATATTTTATATATATTTTATATATATATATATATATATTTTATATATAGATTTTATATATATATATATATATATATATATATATATATTTTATATATATATATATATATATATATATATTTTATATATATATATATATATATATATATATATATATATATATATATATATATTTATATATATTTATATACATATTTTATATATATATATACTTTTTTTATATATATATATATATATATATATATATATATATATATATATATATATATATATATATATATATATTTTAATATATATATATATATATATATATATATATATATATATATATATATATATATATATATATATATATATATATATATATATATATATATATATATATATATATATATATATATATATATATATATATATATATATATATATATATATATATATATATATATATATATATATATATATATATATATATATATATATATATATATATATATATATATATATATATATATATATATATATATATATATATATATATATATATATATATATATATTATATATATATAACCTACTAGGGGCCAATTTCTTGCTTTTGATTCTGTCTTACCTGCTATTTTTCATATATATAGTGGCTGTACACCCATTCACAAAAGGTTCTTACTTCTGGGTGTTCCCAGTTTAGGAAATACATTATTATTACAGGTCAAACAAAGTTCAAATATGGCTACCTTTAAGAGTAATATTGAGGAATGGATGGGTTGACGCAATTCTACCTCAAGGGTGTTATTATGTATTATCCTGGTCAATTTGGAAGGTGAGCTGTATTAATTGCTCTAAAAGGGTGGCAAGAACTTAAGTGTATCTGCTTATCGGTAAATGTGTTTAGGCATCTCATAGCCTCAGTGATTGCTTGCCTATTATTTCCTATGTTCTTTTGGCTAGTTGCATACTATAAGTGGAATTATCTTCTATAATTGGTCTGTTCAGGACAGACTGTACAGGAATTATGACTTATTTTGACCTGGATGACAAATCTTTAGTTATTAATTGTGCTAGATAGAAGAATTTCCAGACTTTTGTTGCTTTACGGTGGTCAAAGTTGTGATTTGCTGTCTAAACTGTAAGCTAATGTTGATATTTGTTTACTAAAGATGACAGTACAACCATACAGTATGAGATGTGCAACTTATTTTCAAAATGGTTAAGAGTTTGAGACACACAAAACTTTTTCTTGGTAAGAAATGGTCCCATTAATATGATATTTAATATTCCTGTAAATGTTCTAACCTTTACCTGCTCCTTTTATTCCCCCAATCAAATGAAAGTGTGCTGAAAGCACTTAATTCCAGCTGAACTGATCACTGTTCTTTGCAAAATATTGAAAATGACTTTCAATGAGAACTTCTAATAATAAGCATTCATATAAATCTTGGCTTAAACTTAGACTTATTTGAAAAATAATTGTTGTTGTTGTTGATATGTATAACTTTGATGCATTGGGCTAGGCTTGTAAAGGCTCTAGGGCCATTAGCCTAGTACTCGTCTATGAACCTATGATCCGCTGTGGACCTATGGAAATAGTTGTTTGTTTTGTAATTGATTTGCTTATCTACTGTTTTAAAACCAAATTAAAAAAAAAAAAAGAAAATGACTTTCCATTTCTATCAAATACACAGTTGAATTAGTCATTACTAAATTCAAAATACTCAAGCCCCGGGATTCATTAAACTCTCTGTAGGCTTCGCTCAGAGACTACACGGAGTGTTACCACAGATGTGATGTTACTCATCACTCAGCATTGTGCAATGCATATTAACAAGGCACAGCATGCCTAAGCAAGGTTTTATGGCTCACAGCAGTGTTGCTGGGTGCAGAACCATGTGGATAGCATTTCTGTCCAAGATTGCTGGAAGCAAAAGCTTGCAAGCAAAAAACACAGATAGCAATTCCGTGCAAGTCCAAGCAGCTCCAGTGCATGAATTTGCACAAAATGCCACAACGACCACCAGGACTACAGATATCATACCTCTCAATTGTACCTCATTATGAGTAGCATACCTCATTTGGGGTCTTAAAAGGTTCATGTTGCACGAAGTTCAACATTGAAAGGGTCTGTCACACATCCAAGTTTATGAAATTTTTCATTAATTCATTAAAAGGGCTTTTATGTAAGTAAAACCAGCACATTTTAACTATCTTATAATCTTGTTTTAGGTATTAGTAAGCTACTAGTATGTTTTCCATATTTTGGCCATTTGTTCCACATTATGAGGGCTAATGTTACTCATTTTGGAGATTCAAGGTTGAGAGCTATGACACAAATAGCATTGGTTCTGCTCAAGGATTGTATGTCAGCACAGCATATGCTTTTCTCTTTCTTTAGTTTTCTTCATTTACATTTTTTGGTCATTGTTTGCATGGTGCAGTGCATAGGGCAAACACTGGAAGAGGAGAATCCAGACCAGAAAAGTAGTAAAATAGGGGGTGTCATGTAACTAGTCTGTTGGCAGTGTATTGCTGCTATGTTCGACTGGCATGGCCTTCACATTTGCCTAAAACACATGCACAAAGACCTGTCCATCCAATAAACCTGAAATTGCATTACTAGCCAATGTTGTGCACCATTGCTCACTCCCAAGCACCATATTTGCATGATGGTAAACATCACACAACATTTTCAAACACTGTGTGCACACCCAGTAAGTGTGCAGTAACTGGAGCTGGTGGCAAAACATCAGAGTACAAAATGCATTTGGCGAGAAAACCTCACTCTGCATTGGACTTGATCTCTGATATTCATGGCTGGTGTTTCTGGGCAGGGAGCTTGCTTCCAGGCTCAGAGGTGGGGTCTCCAGGAGTCTAAAGTTTTTGTTGGACTCCTAGTTAAGCATCATGGGCCCCAGTTACTGCAGAGGGAGTATTTAGGCTCAGAATACAAAACTTGGAACATGGATTAGTTTTTCCAGGGTTTTGGCCAGTGCTACAGTATCCCCCGCAGTGGTGATCAGTGTTGTCACCATTTCAATTACCTCAGGAGAAGGATGATGAATACTCTTGACCAATGGATCGAGGAATTTAGGACTGGGGACACCCCAAAGATGTGTACGTATCAATTACAGTGACTACTTATAAGAGTTAAAAGCTGACTATAGGTTCAGAGGTTGGTACTAGGCTATTGGCCCTAGGGCCTATACAAGCCTAGCCATAACATAACAATTCCCTGGCTATTTCTTCCCAGATTATTTGCTTCCCTGGTCCCCTGTCTAGCAGGGTGACTGATGTGATCCCAGGGGTGAATTTCTCATCTCCCATCCAGTTGTCAAGGTTCCTTTTGAAGAGGGCCAAAGAGGTGCTCAGCTTGACATGTATGGGCAGTGTATTCCAGAGTATGGGGAGTCTCTGGGTCAGGAACCTATCTCTCCAGTATGTTTTGTTCATTGTGATGACCAGGTATAGATCCCTGGGGTGTGTGGCTCTGAGGGATTGGGATTTCTTTAAGTGTAGCATGTCCAACAGGACTGGGTTTGACATGGCCTTGTATGTTAAGCAGAGCTCGCCTCTGAGTAGGCAATATGTGACAGAGTATAGCTGGAGATTTTTTTAGACTGTCAGCATAGGGCATCTGCTTTAGGTCTCTGATTCTTTTAGTGAGGTATTTCTGTGGCCGTTCCAGTTATTGCAGATTTTTTGTGAGGTACATACCAAATGGGGCATTGTACTCTATAATGGGTCTAATGAGGGATGAGTACAGTGGGACAATGACCTCCTCTTATCTGGATGAAAATCCCTTAGTGATGAGGTGTGCCACATAGAAGGATTTCCAGACTGTTGTGGCTATGTGGTTATCGAAGGTGAGACTACTGTCCACCTGTGTCCCTAAGCCCCTTATCACACTGTTAGTGTTAGTGTACTGCCACTTATGTGGTAATTCATGGGTACATGGTTTTTCACAAAGGGGGATAACTAGATATTTCTTGACATTGAGCTTGAGCCCATGGCTGTGGCACCAAGCATCTATTTCTGTAAGGCCCTTTTGTAGAATATCCACATAATTTGGGGATTCAGTAATGGCTTACAGTTTGCAGTCATCTGCAGACTGTTAGCCAGAGTCCCTTAGTGTTGGTCTGTAAGTAGATGCAAACAAGAGCGGTCCCAGGACTGAACCCTGAGGTACTCCACTTGTCACTTGTATGGAGCTGGATTTTGAGTCTGCTACTTTTACAGTGTGGGTTCTGTCAGTAAGCCAGTTGGCAACCCATTGAGTGACGTAGGGATTATTGCTCAGCTTAGTAAGTTTATCTATGATTCCAAAGTGGGGGATGGTGTTGAAGGCTTTGGCGAGGTCCAGATAGGCTGTGTGGACCGCCTTACCCTTGTCCAGAGCTCTGGAGATCGAATATAGTCAAGACTGGCATTTTAATGATAATGTGAGACTGGCAAGGATGAGAGAAGCAAGTAGTATGTATACATCAGAATAGTACTGTTATTGTAACATTAAAAGTTGACTCCACTAGTGTAATCAAGTAAGGGTCATCATTATGTCCTGGTAATCATTGATTTGCAACAAAATTATCTGAGGCAGATCCCCCTTTGAAAAATTAAAGCACAGTCCATAGCAACAAAACTATCATTGTTTTTTTTAATTATTTCCTGAAAAATTCTTACTGACCAAAGCAATCAATTCACATCCAAAATAATATATGCATTTTGACATACCATCCTCTGACCACTGATTAACTAGTTGAGGGCTTTAGCAAAACATTAAAGTCTGTGTTTAGAAAGGCTATAGAACTAGATGGGAAATATTGGGCCAGCTACTTTCGTATCTTTTTGGTATAATGAATGGGTCTGAAATGTTATACGTCCCTGAGACTTGTCAGATATAGCAAAAGAAACATTGGAGGAAGAAAACAATCCCTTTAGAAGTGTGATAGAGTATATTAAAGACTGGTAAGACAGGTTAACAATGGCAGTGCCTGTAGAAAAATATCTGGGGCGAGCACAGGAAACACAAGACACTTGTTACATAAAGGCTCATTTCAGAGATTTCAAACAAGCAAGATGAAGTATTTCTGTTATTACCCACCTTTGTAGCAAGTTCCATTCTAAGTGCCAAGGGCCTTTTGATAATGCAGAAGTAGTTAGAGAAGTGAATTATAGGGTTAGGCATACATAAAAAAAGGAATAAGAATGCTTATACCACGTAAGTGTCCTGAAACCTTGGAGAGAAACTAAAGTCTCTATAGAAAGTATTTTGTAGAAAATGTTAAGCCCCCCCCCGCCCCCACAGCATGCCTTGAAGTCCAAGTAGATGTGGCATTATCAGTGTTCCAGAAACAAGAAGTAAAAATTTGTACTTAGGAATAAAGACATATTTTTAGAGTTCCTTTAATGAGTTAGTCTAATCCAGCACACTGTAGAAATTGTGCCTGATAAGGAAGTAAATTTGAAACTGTATTGAATACTAGAATCCCAGCAGCAAGTAGTTGGGAGACAGTTACAATAAATGCTCAAATTTAGGGTCATAGAGGAAGTGAAAGGTTTTCAAACGACTTCAGAAAATTAAGTAGCATGTCTAACTGATTCATATGCCATGCCAGGTTTCTGTCCAATTTTGACCTGCCAAACACTCTGCCCAGAAGTTATGTAAAAAAGGTTATGTTCCAAACCTGATGGCCTCTTTTACTACAGAGTTATGCTTTTTGATCTCCTCTTAGCACTTGCACCATTCCAGGGGCTAGTGTACATGCAGCAGCCTACCTGGGTGAGGCAGTAATATTTTCTAAGGATTAAGAAAGCCATCTCCCTAAAGTTCATGCCATCACAGATTCTCAGTGCGAAGATGGAATAATTGTTAAGCCATCAAAGTGCATTATAGTCATGGCAAAGGCCCTCTGTTTGGGGTATGTAACAAACTCGTACAGAACACTCTTGGGTGCAACCAACTGAGTAAATCCAGTCAACGGCAAATCTGAAATACTGCAAATACACCAAAAAGCCGGACTGTCAGCACCAGATTAATTTGTTAAGCAAACAAATAATATATATTTTTTCTGCTCAGTATCTGAGTGGTTTGGCTGGCTACAATCAACTGTATTAGAAGCTGAAGTTAAGTACAAACTTGCAGTTTTAAACATAATACTGTATTTTATTTTTCTGTCTATTTAATTGTTTCACTGAATATTGCGGTCTGTCTGTCCCTTTTGCAGTTAGAGGGGGTTATTGCTGTTCTCACCTCTTTGTTCGATATTTAACTCTTAGCCTAGAGGGTTTCTCTTTGCTTTAAGTGTTAGCCACATAGCTGGGAATTTATTTTCTGCTCGATATCTGAGGGGGTTGGCTGGCTACAGTCAACTGTATTAGAAGCTGAAGTTAAGTACAAACTTGCAGTTTTAAAGATAGTACTGTATTTTATTTTTCTGTCTAATTGTTTAACTTAATTTTACCTGACTGAGATTTTTTGCCTGACTGAATTATTTTATATATTTTCTGGCATTGCTTTCTGTTCTCATCTGTCCTTAAACTGTTTTTCCCCTCTTCCTCCCACCCTATTCTTGTGGTGGTGTTATAGTTGGTGGCTTTGCAGGTGCCCGCCCCTACTGTAAATTTGATTTGGGACACCCCTCCCAGTCTAGTGTTCACTCTGCTTACTACAGAGAGAACATTTGAGAAGGCCAACCAATTTTCTCTCTCTCCTTGCACTTTACTAAAAAAAGTGCACTTTATTCATCTGCTTTTACTGTATTTGTGTTTCTTCCTACTTTATTACCTTATTTTGCTTTTGCCTCTTCTTAAAAGTACTAAATTGTATTTATTCTGCATTTATTACTGCTTGGTAGTAGCCTGATTAAATTGTAACTTTTATTCTAAGCCTGTTGGTTTAAGCACTTGTGTTTCAGACCATTTGTTTTACATTAAGAAGGTTTGTGGTCTGCACTGTGGCAGGACAGGTAGCTTACATCCTTCTAAGTTGGGAAATGCTGATTGAAGGCTCAGTGTCTGTTATTCTAAAAGTGTATTATTTCTGGTTTAAGCACTTGGGCTTCAGGCTAGTTATTTTACATTAAGATGGTTTGTGATCTGCACTCTTGTGGTAGGAGAGGCTAGATTCTGCCCTTCTGAGCTGGGAATTTCTGGTTAAAGACTTATTGTGCCTGCTTATTTGAACTGTTTCTGAAATTGGTATGCCTTGTTTGCTGTAGCATAGACTATATTCAGGCCTGCTGAATCTAGCTTTGTTTGTATAACTTGAGCACTAATCCAGGCCATCTTTGTTGGAGAAGGTTCCGCTGCACCATAGTGGCAGGAGTATGCAGTTAGAACTAGTCTGATTGACGACTGCTGGAATAGGGCTCGTTCTGAGCTTTTTTACTGGGTAATTGGGCAATTTGTTTAAATCAGTTTGCTCGTTTTCTATTATAAAAAAAATTGCACTTAATTCATCTGCTTTTACTGTATTTGTGTTTCTTCCTACTTTATTACTTTATTTTGCTTTTGCTGCCTGTTCTTAAAAGTACTTAATTGCATTTATTCTGCTGCATTTATTACTGCTTGTTAGTAGCCTGATTAAATTGTAACTGTTATTCTAAGCCTTTGGTTTAAACACTTGGGCTTCAGACCAGTTGTTTTACATTAAGAAGGTTTATGATCTTCACTGTTGTGGCAGAACAGGTAGCTTACATTCTTCTAATTTGGGAGTTGGTGATTGAAGGCTTAGTGTATGATTGGATGGGAGATAGAAAATTCACCCCGGGGATCATGTCAGTCACCCTGCTAGACAGGGGCCCAGAGAAGTAAATATTGTGGGAAGAAATATCCAGGGAATTGTTATGGCTAGGCTTGCATAGGCCTTGGGGCCGATAGCCTAGTGCCAACCTATGAACCTATAAACCTTATTGTCTGTTATTCTAAAAGTGTATTAGTTCTGGTTTAAGCACTTGGGCTTAGAGCCAGATATTTTACATTTAGAAGGTGTGGTCTGCACTCTTGTGGGAGGAGAGGGTAGATTCTGCCCTTCTGAGCTGGAAGTTTCTGGTTAAAGGCTTATTGTGCCTGCTTATTTGAACTGTTTCTTTCTGAAATTGGTACACCTTGTTTGCTGTAGCACAAGACTAGATTCAGACCTGCTGAATCTAGCTTTTTAGTGTGTTTGCAGGTTATGTAACAAACCAAGGGATACTAAAACTAAAATTACAAGCTGAGAAAGTTGAAGCAGTACAAACCTGGCTTATGTCAGCTGTTAAAACAGGTTAAGGGTTTTCTAGGTTAGGATAGTTAGTATTCTAATTTTATTTCTAATTTTGCTGTCATTGCTTGCTCCTTGATTGACCTGGCCGAGGTAAGGCTTCCTTGAATGATAAGCAGACTGTTGAAGCAGAACAATCTTTTAGGCAGTTAAAAGACACTGTATTTAGACCCAAATACTAGTAGCTTCGTCCTTTTCTAAGCAATATTTTTAGTGCACATGGATGCCTCTAAGATAGGCATAGGCACAGTCTTGTCTCAGACTGTTAATAGAATGAGCATTCCATATTGGTATTAAACTTGCAATACTGACAGACATTATTCAGCTATTGAGAATTAATGATTTGCCATAAAATGAGTACTTATCACCAAAAAATCATATTTGCTGTGGAGAAACATTGTATTAATTACTGAATATTCCCTTCTTGAATGGCTGTACCACCAGAAGGATTGCAACACTAAATTCTGCAGATGGGCTTTGACCCACCAACCCTACATGTTCCAGATCCAGTATCATCCAAGCTGCAGTGCCTTAAATGTGGGCAGGCCATTTTGGGCATACGCCTCATGTATGAATGCCAGAACCTGTGGTTCTATGCTGGAGCACTAATTACTAATTGGTTATAGTGACCTCTGAGCCTGGAGAATATTGTGGTCATTTTTTGGGTTGTATCTAATAGATTTACATTTAACCAAAGATGCAGCATGAGACAGAATTACTGAACAGGCTGCTAACCGAAGTGAATTAAGGCGGCATAGCAAATGAGTAGAGACAGGTAAATCCTTGGGTATATAATGGCCCATACCTAGGAAATAAATCTGATTCCTGAATACTGGGTTGAGAAAAGTTCATGTGGAGGACTTATGCCAGGGACTTAAATCTAAAGAAACAAGCCAATCTAGAAGCTCTTTCTGATATTTGAAGTCAAGAATGTATCCCTGAAGAATGGTCAGGGAAAGTAGTTACTGTGAAACTAGATTAACTTAATCTTACCTGTGTGCTATAGCCAGCTGTAAGTACTACTTTGGTTTGAAAAATCTTGTATTAAGGATAACTGAAATTGTAACCCGAACTCTGGAATGACTACTTTGAGTGAAATGGATTTTATTTCTGTTATTATTCCTGTTTTGTTGAAAGAAAGAACCATTTCCTTTGCCCTTGTAAATAAACCTTGCCTAAATACTGAGGAAACCGGTTTTATTACTGTCAGCATTGTGGAATTCTGCATGCACATGTGCGTTTGCGCGCACACACACACACATACATACATACAGAGACACACACGCTTTCTACAGTAGCATTTAGTCAGTGTGTATGCCAAAACTCGTTATGTCATTTGTGTTGTAACACACACAGATGTATTAACTTTAATGTTTTCTGCACTGCTTGGTCAAGGTATGTTGAAGCTGATAATGTCAGCAGCGTTGCAAAATACAAATATGCACACACACCTCTCAGCATCTTTGAGCAGGAATTCTGGACAAATTCAAAAATAATGAGGGGGAGGGAATCCCAGAATCAGGAATACATTTTAAATATTGCTCTTACAAACTTGGAATTTTGATAGAACAGGTTTTTCATTGGCCTGCATTTTCTTAATATAAGATATGATGTCTGAAACTAAGATGTGTCACTGTTTAATGAATTCTATCCTCAAAGATTTGCCAGGAAAAACAACATTTTTATAAGGAACAGACCATAAATATGAGGCAGAAATCTGGACATTTTTAAATTATGGACAGTATACGAACACACACACACACACACACACACACACACACCTATTATCCATAATGCTTTCTACATCAGTCTCTTGTCAGCATGCAGTGCAACTGAAGATGGTGTTTGTGCTATTGAATTTCTTCCCCTGCTGTTTCAGAACTTAGTATCTATCAGACTGATTCCGTTGTATGCTTGGGGACTAGCAATTAATGATTGCCGTTGGTTTTGGAATCCACATCAGATGTGTCTGGCCAGCAAATCAAGCATAAAATGTAATAGATATGTCCATGCTCAAAGTGAAAATCTAGCCCTGCGATTCTTTGGAATTTTTAACAGAGAGAAATTATTTGAGCATAGAGAAATTACAGACAGTGCTTCAGGCATATATAATACCTTTTTGTAACCATATCACTGTCCTAAAGGCATCTGTTCTGACAAATGAAAAATAAAATGTCTTTATCGGTTGTGTTTTTATTTCAGTCAGCTGGCTAGTCTGGCCTGACCCCTACAAAGCTCCAAAAGAAACTTTCCCTTTTAACTGATGTCTTATGTGACTTGGAAACATAAATACATTGTTGATAATGATATACTTTGTATGCTTTTTAAATTAGGATCATTCTTTTAAAACAGGAACTTATGGCCTTGGGAAACCTAGCTAATTTTTTCAGCATTAGATAAAATATAGTGCATGTAGAATCAGTGTAAGCACCTATATGGAGCTGTGTTGTGCAGTGTAATGTCACATAACACTTATACTCAGAGACACTCCTCGATTGTTTATTTGTAAGACAAAACCATCCTGCTGGGCTGCTTTGCCATCTTCTGTTGCACGGCATAATACTGTACTTGGATCAGGTAAGTCATTTAGGGGAAGAGAAGGACGTTATCATATGAGTTAAAACTGCAAGCAACAGCAACCAATGTTACTTAATTATACGCTTCTAGTTACTTAATTGTACGCTTCTAGCTAGTTATGGTAATCCCTACTATTTTTAGAAAGAGTTCCACTCATCGTGGCAAAATAAACCTACTGTTGTAAAAATAAGGGTAAGGAAAAATACCTGTGTGGATGTGATAAATATTTTAATAAGAAGGGTAATAACTGGGATGGGTCCATTGTTTCTCTCTGTCTCATTAGAAACTTTTGACTTCCAATGGTTAAATGTCTAGATTTCTTTGCAGGTATATAAGTGCAACTGCTTAAAGCATTTGCAGTTTCTGCACCTTTTTTCACAGATAGCAAAAATCCAGCTTTGATGTTAAATGCAGGAATACTGTTTAAATATTCATACTTAAAAATGGCTTAAAGGTAGTCTTTTGAAACTGCTCTATAACAAATGCTAATTGTAATTGCTGAACTGTGACAGATATCAGGAGTAACTAGGGGAATGACTGGAGTTAAGCTGTTGGATATAATATCCGATTTCATCAGTAACTCTATTTTTATCCATCAAAGATGGATTCACTGATGTTCAGTCCATGTCCAGCAAAATTATATATCATTTGAATGTATGATGGTGACAATGGATGTTCAGTTCTTGTTCACCGTCATACCTAATGATGTAGGTATCGATTTTGTAGCAGATATCTACATTCCCATAGTAACTATGATGGTACATATGTAGACTTGATTTGCCTTTTGTTTGAGGCTATTCTTGAGAGTAATGTATTCATTTTTGATGGGAAATATGTTCAGACCTCTGGCGTAGCTATGGGCACTTCTTGTGCCAATAGCTACGCCAATATGGTCATGGCACAATGGGAGGACATGTTTGTCTTCGATGGGCATAAAATCTTAAGCTATATTAGCTTTCGTAATCGTTTTGTGGATGATATTTACATGCTGTGGAGTGGGAGCGAGGAAGATCTAGATAAATTTGTAGAATATCTACATGGAACCACTAGATTTTTGTAGTTTTCTGTTATGCATTCTGCATCTGCTATTGATTTTTTGGATGTTACAGTGGATATGTCTGCAGATGGATCTTTCAGTACACGCTTGTTTAGAAAAGAATGTTACAGGAATTCACTTTTGCATCGGACAAGCATGCATCCACCAGATATTTTTCATAACATAGTTAAAGGACAAGGGATGAGAGTGTCCCGACTTAATGCTAATGATTCAGGGTTTGATGAGGAGATAAAAAATTTGAAGAAACAGTTTAGTAAGAGGTTATAGGAAGAGAGAGGTTGAATAGGGGGTGCATGCTAATACTGAATTGTGCTCTAGTAGGGCAAAACCTTATTTTGGGATGGATAGTGATATAGAAGGACCTGGGAAGGAGACTACATATCCACTGACTATCTCTGTACAGTATAGTAATGATACAAATGCTATTGCAGAAGTATTTCGTAAACATTGGCCTATATTCCTTACTGATGACAAGATCAGAGGAGTGGTGGGAGACGGACCTAAGTTTAGGTACAAGAACAAGAAGAATCTTAAGCAGCTATTGTGCTACCCAGATAAATATAAGGGCAGTGATGTGACCTATCTTCCTCAAGGCACCACTCCTTGTGGTAGTTGTAACTATTGTGTCTATACTGAGACTGATACTAGTTGCATTAGTCCAAATGATTGACGTAGGTTCCATTTTAGAATACAGGCGAATTGTAACACCAAGGATGTAGTCTATTTGGCCATTGTGTTGAATGCTCTGCATTCTACATAGGGAAGTGCAACCGTAGAATTAGAAATGGAATAAGGGAACATCTCTATTCTATAAAAATTAAATATGAGAATAATGCATTAGCAAAACATGTTATGATTGAGGGTGAACATCATAGTTTTAAGTTTCGTGTTAATGACAGGGCCTACAAATCATTGAGAATGGCTGATAATAAAAATCATACTGAAAGGGTCGAGTCACAGTGGATCCTGAAATCTTGTAAAGGGAAAGGCCTGAATGGCCATATCCCGATTTAAACCTGTTTTAAAATCGAGGAGATTGTTTACATAGGATTGATGCCGTTTTATTATATAGGAATGATTTATTGTTTATTTATGTGCAATAATTTATATATATATATATATGGTTCTACCTGACTTCGTCGACAGCGCAGAAGACCGACAGCGGAATTCGGAGCTCCAGAAGACCGAAAACGAAGACCGACTTGACGCGCGAGTGGCAGAACATCGACAATGCAGAAGACCGACACGACGGATGACAACACCAACGCCGAGGATGCCGACATGGGGAAAGGCTGTGTGAGTATGCGGTAGTGACGGACGTTAGGGCGAGCAGGTAAGTGTGGAGATTGACGGTCTGTGGGGATAGGGGTGGGTTAAGTGAGTTAGGGTTAGGGGCGATAGGGTGGGTTAAGTGAGTTAGGGTTAGGAGCGATAGGGTGGGTTAAGTGAGTTAGGGTTAGGAGCGATAGGGGTGGGTTAAGTGAGTTAGGGTTAGGGAGCGATAGGGTTAAGTGAGTTAGGGTTAGGGAGCCGGGTAGGTAAGTGTGCGATAGTGACGGACCTTAGGGTTAGGGTAAGGTTTAGTGTGGGCTTGTAAGGATTTTGGTGTGCTTGTGTTGTGTGTGTGGTTTGTGGAATGGGGATGTGTTTTGTTTTTAATAATTGTTATTGTGGTGTGTGCAGTGTATGGGGTTTCGTGTTTGTGTACCGTCGGTTATTTCGTTGTCGGTTATGTGTGGTTTCGTGTTTATGGACTGTCGAATATGTGGTGTCGGTGATGTGGTTGTCGGTGTTGTGTGGTTTTGGCTATGTCAGGTAGAACCATATATATATATATATATATATATATATATATATATATATATATATATATTTTATATGCTCTGAATATGAATTTGCTGTTGTCATGTTCATTTTACGTAGGGGTGGGCTGATGCTATTGATTGGTCTGTTGGTATTATTAAGGAAGAAGGATTTATGTTATTAATTATCTGATGAAGTTGGAGTTTTACTGTGTAAGCGCTTATTCCTTCAGTAAATTATCTACAGTGAATTTTTTTTATTTTATTTTCTGCTGTGTGTTCCAGATACAGCTTTTCTGCTGTTTGGACTTATTTTGTTGCTTGTACCTGGATTTGCTTGAGTACTCGGTAGCTGGTCTTTGTGGTTTGATATTATTATTTTGTGAGGTGCTGCCTCCCAGTTTTCAGTCCTGTGGGTGTCAATGGATTGGACATCAGCAAATATTTTAAGGAACATTTCAAATATACCCATCTGAGATTCACTATATATACTTACTTTTGTCCATAGGGGTTTCATGAAAAATAACATGTTGAAATGGCAACAGAGGATGAGATCCTTAAGTCTTAAGGTGCCAAGTATGCTACTACGAAAGAACAGAGGAAAAATTCAAGAAGCACTAGAGGTTATGACACAGATGTTTTGAAGCCATGTGGATTTCTACCTGCTTAGGTTCATGGAAATGAAAGGAAATTCAAGTTTTGCAAAGAATAATACATCACCAGAACTTGGAGTGCAAAAACTATGAATCAAGGCAAATTGAGTGTAGTTAAAGTTGTTATGACAAGAATGAATATCAATATTTTGGGAACTGGATTAACGAAATAGAGTGGGTTAGTTTATATCATAATCATCAGGTCTTTTATTGTGGACAAAAATCTTGCAGAAGTATGGGATGATAGTTAAGTCAGTAAAATATTGTCTAAATCAAAGCTTGGTTGCAACCCCAAACATGTTAGAATGATTTCTATTGGATTCCAAGGCGGGATATTCAACATTACATTGATATAAGCTTACTCTCCTGGTACAGATGGTGAAGAGCAAAAAGCTGAGTAGTTTTAAGAGGGTTTTCAGCGATTTCTGAATATAATATAAACATGTTATTGCATTCATTGTAAGGATTGGAATGCTAAAGCTGGTAGTCAAGGAACAGCTAAAATAATCGGCAAGTTTAGCCTTAATACACAAAATAAACAAGACATAGACTGGTAGCATTCTGCCATGATAATTTACTGGTCACATCAAATACTGCCTTCAGCAGCCTAATAGATGGCTTTACACATGGATACCACCAGATGGTCAATATTGAAATTAAATGGGCCGAGAAAATTATCTTAAAGTGAATGTGAAATTTCGGGTCTATATTGAATTAACGAAAATCCTCTTGTGCGAATATATAAAATCGACACGTATACAGCGAAGCGGCAGAAGAGCGAACATCCAGAATAGCGAAGATCAAACTGCCATAGTTGTCCACGGCAGTAGGTGATTTCCTTATCTGGTATAGCTCCCTAAGGTAAGTGTGCGATAGTTACTGACCTTAGGGTTAGGGTGCGGGTTAAGGTAAGTGCATATGTAGTGGTATGTTTAACTTGGATGTTAGGGTTAGAAATAGGATTAAGTTTAGTGTATATGTATTTGTGTGGTATGTAGGTGAATTGTAGGTATGGGTATAGTGTGTTTTTTTTTTTATTTTGTTTGGGTAGGCAGTATGTAGCGGGAGGTGGAGTTGGCCAACTCTGGGGATTCGACATTTTGTATTTTGCGGTTTTGTACATTCGCTGTCTTTGCGTATCGCTGTTTGTGTCGACATTTACTTATTCGCGCAAGAGGATTTTCGATAATTCAGTATAAACCCGAAATTTCAAAGAATAACAAGAGACAAGTAGGCATATTTAAATTAGCAGTGCAAAGAAATGGAAGATGATAATACCATGGAAGAAAGAAGAGAAGAGATTTCCTCCACAAGACTGGTAATGTTAAGGGGAAACTTAGATGTAAACAATAAAAGAATTATATTGGAGAGACATGGTGGAAGCAGAAAATACTAAGATGTGATAAGAATATGCAGAAAAATTATATAAGAACTATCTTTATACCACTGATAAATGCAATGGTATATTCTCTGATCTAGTGTCAGACATCTTTGAGAGAGAGCGAGAGAAATCAGTGGGTTCAGGAAAAGCCTTGTTAATAACAAAGCTGCAGAAAATGATGGAATTGCAACAGATTTTTTTAAAACAATGTTGTTACAGAGGTGTAGATAATTTGTGAGCAAATCTGATAAACACAACAGTGGCCATTGAACTGAAAAAAGTCAGTATGTATTCAACACCTTCGCCCCAAAAAGGCAATTCAAAATAGAGTGCTCAAATTATCAAAACAGAACTGGTCTCACATGCTAGTAAGGTAATGCTTTTGATACTACAACCTAGAGTCCAGCAAAATATAGACAAGAACTAAGAAGTTATGCAATCTGATTTTCTAAGGCATAGAGGCAGCAGAGTTGAGACCACCAACATCTCCAGGATAACAGAGAAAGCATGGGAATATCAGAAAAACATTTACTTTTGCTCTACCCTAGTGCCTTTGATTGTATGGACCATAAAAAAACTATGCCATGTTTTTAGGGAAATGGGGATATTAGGTACTTTATTTGCCTCCTGCGGAATTTGTACATAGACTAAGAAGCAACATTAGAACCAAATATGGGATAAATTATTGGTTTAAGATCATATACTTTTACCACATTTATTTCATAGGTATGCCAAACATATCAACATAAAGACTGGATTTGATGAATCAGATGCTGGAATCAGTATTGCCAAAAGAAATAAGAACCTCAGACGTGTGGGTGATATCACTCAGATGGTTTAATGTGAGGAGGAATTGCAGACTTTTGAAAGTATAAAGCATAAAAACTGGTTTGCTACCTATCACTAAAAATAAGATTATTTTATCTGGTCCTATCTTTTTTTTTTTTTGTTTTTGCAAATACATGTGAATGTATGGGAAACAGTGATAGTTTGTAATCTGATGTTTCAGTCTTCATTTATTCTCGACAACTGGGATTTGGTTTCAGTCCTCGGAATCGGCCCAGCCATTATACGGCTCGCGCCAGCCAAAAACTCGTGAGCCAAGTCACTACCCACAATGCCCCTGTGTAAATTACCTCAGATCTCGTTTGCTGTTCTGTCAGCAAGACACAACAGCCTTTCTCTCAGTTAAGTGTTTTTCTAATTTCTAATGTTATTGCGATATCTTTAAAAATGTATTCTACCTAAGTCTCCTTTTTCTTTTGCTATCTATCTATATATATATATATATATATATATATATATATATATATATATACACACACACTCCTTCACCCTTTATCTTCTAACCAGTTTTGGGTTTTCCTTTAGTACCATCGTTGCTACTTGCCCCTTTTACCTCAGGTAATCTTATCTGCCATTGTTGGTAGATCTTGTCTTCTTTTTTACTTTCCCTTTCACGCCTTTGTATGCATGTGTGTGCGAGTGTAATTATTGCACATTTCTTTGTTTTTCGCCCTTGACTATCCTTGACATGTCTGATAAACAGGCCATGACTGATAAACCATCTAAAGGCAAATCAGGTTTTACAGTAAATATTGCCAAGACTGCACTAGAAAGATGTGCAGTTCCAACAGGCATCTTTAGTGTGTGTGCTCCTTAGGTGCACCTTATCTGGATTTGGATTGCAACTTATGTAAAGGGCTCAGTCAGAGATCCTTAGCAGAGCATAAGAATAAGCTCTTGCTGTCCAAGGCGGACACAAAGCAAGACCTACAAAAAAAGAAAAGCCTTTCATTACCGGCCTCACCCTTGGTTCCAGAGGCTCCTAAATGTAAATCCTGGCCTCACCCTTGGTTCCAGAGGCTCCTAAATGTAAATCCTCAGTTCTGCATCCTTCAGAACTGATGGCTAAGGTTTCAAAAACTTCAAGCTAGTGCCTCTTCAGCACCATCAACTCCTTTGTCGGCGCAAGCCTCTGTAGGTTCTGGCTCGGTACTGACTTCGCCTACTGTTCAACAGACATTTTACATCGGCACTGATACAGCCACAGCCCACTCTGTCAGTACCGAAGTCTGTATTGGAAATGCCCAGGATGAGATATTCCCCAGCCATAGACCGCTACCTAGTCCATTTATTGAAAGACCAGAGTCTCCTTCGGCCCTTTCAGTACAGTCCTCCAGGAGTCTTTCAGAGTTGGATGTCATATGGTTGGTGGATCAACTGTTGCTGGCCAGAGGTATTCCTGCCCCTTCTCAGGTCCCTCTCCCATCTGGATTGGGGACCTTCTCTCCCAGGATTCCTAATAA
Organism: Protopterus annectens; assembly: GCF_019279795.1. Taxonomy (NCBI): domain Eukaryota; kingdom Metazoa; phylum Chordata; order Ceratodontiformes; family Protopteridae; genus Protopterus; species Protopterus annectens. Next base: position 59,323,718 of record NC_056743.1, on the reverse strand, counting down.
TCCTCCTCCACCTTTGACTGCAGTTTTGGAGCAGCCCAGCAGTTGAATATCCCCAGTGCTGGTTGCTTCAGTGTCATTAGGTGTGTCCACCTCGGCACTGGAGATTGCTCTGACATCTTCGGCTCCAGACGTGGACCGACCAAGTCTCAGGGCCAAGCCCCTTATGTTGGTTCCATGGTTTCCAGGTTGGCTCCTGGTTTGGGTATGGTGCCGATCTCTGTTCCAGAAACTTTGGTTACGTCCTTCTCTGGTTCCATCCTTGGAGGGTGATCCCTCAGAGCAAACTGTGACCTCTGTTCCAAGGTGATCCTTCTCTGTTCCGAGCTTCCACTCCTCCTCATGGGGTACCGCCTTTTGGGTTATGGAGAGAGCCTTAGCCTGCATGGGCTCCCAGCTGGCCCCACCCACATCGGAGTGCCATATTTCCATTTCCTCTGGTCCAGAGTTGACACCAATCTCTACGCCAGGACAGTGAGCATTGAAGCTTCAAGTTGCCCAGTTACAGGACTCCTCCTCTTCGGAGTCCTCCCCAGGGATTCCCCAATGAGGAGCCACCCCGAAAGAGGACATGCAAGAGAAAGCATCTGGATTCCCCTGAAGAATCCATCATAGAAGACACTGATTTTAATTAAGGGGAGGGTTCCTCACAGTCACCCACTGGGGATGTTTCCTTCAGAGACATCCTAGAAATTCTGAAACAGAGGGGTGAATGGAAGCCTCAAGACCCATCCTCTGAGGAAACTGTGTTCTTTCAAGCCTTCAGTGCCCAACCATCTACTTCCTGGGTGTTCCCACCTGCTGATGACCTTATCAAGCTAATCGTGCAGCAGGCTTGGAAGGCTCCTGATACCATAGAGCCCATTCCTCCGAGACCTGACAAATATTTTCTCCACCAAAAGGCCACCAGTATTGGGTGAAGGGTTTGCCAGTAGATGCCATGGTGGTGATGGCTGCCACCAAAAAGGCACTAGCTGACGAGAGTCATGCTGTTCATCCTAGGACGATGGACAGGTTTGGAAAGTGGGTCTACGCTTCATCGACCTTCGCACTTGGGTCCTTGAACTTTATGGCACATTTTACTAGACTCCAGAGAGATCAGATTAAGGAATTCTCAGAAACTCTAGCTGAGGCTGTGTCCAGCAAGGTACAAGATAAGGCCACCTCACAGCTAGCCATCCTGGAGTCTATATCAAACTCGTCCATGCGATTCATCACCCATGCAGTCAAAGGGATGGCCAGAGCAGTGGATTCCGGCATTGCCATTAGGTGACATGCCTGAATCCACTTGAGTGACTTTGTGGAGCCCTTCAAGTCTTCCTACATCAACGCTCTGTTTGATGGATCTCTGTTCTGTCCTAAAGTAAAGGACACACTAGCCAGGTGTGAAAAGGATGGTAAGACGCTGTGTGCCATGGGCATTCATTTTTCTACCCCTCAATGATCCTTCTCCAGGAATCAGAGGAGTGGGAAAATGTGGTTCAAGAACTACCAGGGACCTTTCCATGACACACATGGTACGAGCTACCCTCAAGGCAGAGGGGGAGCTCAGATAGAAGACGCCAACCTTGAGGCAGAGGTGGCCCATGAAAACATGGGTCCAGGAATTCCTTCTCTGGACAGCCCTTCCAGTGCTCCTGGAGGGAGGCCTGATTGCTTAGCTCTGGAGGCAGTCAGGGGAAGACTTTCTCTGCACCTGTCAGGCTAGCGACATATAACATCCAACTCCTGGGTGGAGAAAATCATTGCTAGATGCTGCAGTAACCCCTTCAACATAACCCCACATTCTAGAAGGAAAATCCCCGATGTTTCACCCCATCAGAGGGATCAAGCCACTGAAGAAATACAAAAGCTGTTGCAAAAGAGTCATCCAAGAATTCCCACCAGACTATGTAGAATCTGGATTGCACTTGATTCTTTTTAGTGCCAAAACAGACGGGGGACTGGAGGCCAAATACTAGACTTCAGCCTTCTAAACAAGTTTGTTCAGTAGACAAAATTACAGATGGTCATGGTTCAGTCTATTCTCCCCTTTCTAGAGAAAGATGATTGGATGTGCTCTATAGACTTTCAAGGTGCGTATTATTGCATAAAAATGGACAAGCACTCAAGACGTTTTCCCCACTTTTGTCTGGGAGATGGTCATTACCAGTTCAGAGCACTACAAAAGATAAGATGCCAAGTCCAATCCACTTTACTGAAATGAAGTGTCATCTCTTCTTTTTCTTCAAACCCTGGGTTCCATGGCTGCAGCTATCACCTTAGTTCCCATAGCACGGTTTTGCATGAGAATAATTCAATGGCTTCTAGCCTTGCAATGGTCACTCCTAACTCATTCATTAATTCATCCAATCTTGATAACGGAAACTTGCAAGAACGATCTGTCTTGGTGGATGGAATTCTTATGGGACAGCCTTTTGTTCCCTCTCAACCCAAGGCCATAGTGACTATGGACACTTCCCAGATGGGGTGGGGGGGGCATTATTTAGGAAAGACAGTCCAAAGCACTTGGTCTTCTCAAGAGGCCTACTTGCACATCAATTTCCTGGAGATGAGAGCAGTGCTCCTAGCGTTGCAAGCCTTTCAAAATGCTCTTCCTCCAGGAACGATTGCATTCCAATCAGACAACATTTCGGTAGTCTGGTACATCAACAATCAAGGGGGAGCCAAGTCCTACCCCATCTGCCGGGAAGTTCTCAGAGTTTGGCAATGGGCGATATTTCCAACTACTTTCTTGTGGCAATGCACATCCAGGGGAATTCCAACGTGATGGCGGACAAGTTGAACAGACGCATCCTTCTGCTGCATGAGTGGTGTCTAAATCCCAAAGTGGGAAAACAAATATTGCACCATGGGGCAAGCCTTGCTGCAATCTATTTGCCTCCCTAATAAACAAGTGCAGAGAATACTTTGCCCTTCTCCCCCCACAGGAAGAGTCACCAAGAGATGCGCTCCTCCTTTGCATTTCTCCCCATTTCCCTCATTCCCCTTTTCTGAAGAAAGCCCAGAGGTTGTGATCCAGAGTAATCTTCGTTGCCCTGTTCTGGCCCAGGCAAGTTTGGTTTCCCTTTCTATGGGAGCATTTATGGTGAGTACATGACTTCTTTATCTGATGTTGTCAATCTTCATTTATTCTTGACAGTTGGGACAGTGTCTTTTCCCAGGTGTGTATGTGTATGTGAAATTCAAATATCCAAGTGTGTGTGTCAGCTACTGGGAACAGGTACACAGAGCTCGAGTGGTCAGTGTGGAGTTTTGTGTGGCTCTGTAGAGAGAGAGACAGTCCAGCCCCAAGGTCTGGTGTGTGCTCCCTATGTGCTCTTAAGGGAAATTGTGCTTGGTGTAGGGAGCAGCATTTGAAAATACTTTATGAATCCATCTTTGCTGTTAGTGACCATCCCTCAACAGAGTCAATGGTGAGGATTGAGGCTCCTTGATTGCTGTCCTGGAGTAGGGACCCATCACAGAAGGTATGAAAGACTGAAACCAAAGTAAGAAGAGAGTGGCAAAGGCAAAGATAGGCAGACCGTATTAATAGATACAGATGTTGAAGAATTTAAAGAAGCAGTGGTGGACAGACAGAACTGGCTTGCTAAAGTCCTTGAGGTCATGAAGTGTTGAACTGAACAACAATTCATATATTTATCAGGATTGTAATTTCTTAATCAGAGACAGAAAAAGAGGGAGGGAGGCGAAGAATGAGAGAGGAAAAGATGTAAAACACTGCTGAACTGTGACATTTTCTGTGGTTGAACAGCATTAGCAGGAGGTAAGAATTTGGTTTTATAAAATGAGTAAGTATGAGGTAACAGAAATGAAATGAGATTGTTAGAAAATGTGAATACCCACAATTATTTGCACATGCACAATTACATACACACACTCACAAAATGTGAGGATGTGTATATACAACTGTATCTGTATGTAAACCATCATTTTTTATTATTTAACACATTAATATTTATGTGTGTGTTCGCTTGGGAGTGGTTTGGTACATCCTGATATTCCATACAGTGCTCTGCACAGATCAATCCTGCAACATATAATCACTAAGGAGTACAAACATCAGCTCTCTGTCAGCAAGGCTGCTGCCTAACAGCAAGGCATTGTGCTACAGCTCCAGCCTTACCGATGCTAGATTCACATAAGCTGTCTGGCAACAAGGCTGCTCCCTAACAGCAAGGCATTGTGCTACAACTCCAGCCTTACAGTACTAGATTCACATAAGCTGTCTGGCAACAAGGCTGCTCCTTAACACCAAGGCATTGTGCTACAACTCCAGCCTTACAGTACTAGAATGAAATAAGTTGTCTGGCAACAAGGCTGCTCCCTAACACCAAGGCATTGTGCTACAGCTTTACCGGTACTAGAATGACATAAGCTTTCTGTCAGCAAGGCTGCTCCCTAACACCAAGGCATTGTGCTACAGCTACAGCTACAGCTTTACCGGTACTAGAATGATATAAGCTTTCTGTCAGCAAGGCTGCTGCCTAACAGCAAGGCATTGTGCTACAGCTCCAGCCTTACCAGTGCTAGATTCACATAAGCTGTCGGGCAACAAGGCTGCTCCCTAACAGCAAGGCATTGTGCTAAAACTAAAGCCTTACCGGTACTAGAAGCTGTCTGGCAACAAGGCTGCTCCCTAACACCAAGGCATTGTGCTATAGCTCCAGTCTTACCAGTGCTAGAGTCACATCAGTTGTCTGGCAGCAGGGCTGCTCCCTAAAGCAAGGCACTGTGATTCAGCTACAGCTTTCCCAGTGCTACAGTCATTGTTGGGGGAGGCATAAGCTCTATCTTTCAGATTAAATGCTTTTCAGTGGTATCATGTAGAGTTCTAGTAGGATTCTGTCTGTGATATACCAGTGAAAAGAGGTAGATCATATGTCTGAAAAAGAGTTACTATGCAATGGCAGGCAGAGCAGTAGGTAAGATTTGTAGAATTGTACTCCATTTCCAGAATATAGCTCCTTGTCCTTTCAAATGCAACTCCTCTAAACAACAGATAGTGCATATTTCTAGTCAGCATATCTTTTAAATATTGACAAAAAACCCTCCAGAAATTACAGACGTAAAAAGATATTTAGTCAGTGTGCTATTCTAAAAAAAAATCTGTTAAAAAAAACTAAAATAAAATAAAAGTATGGTAAATTTGCCAGTAGATTTTTTCTTCAGAATTTTCTCTTTAGAAAAATAATTTAATGAATAATTTCAAAAAGTGTACAGCATGCCATGCCTGGTGTATGCCAAGCTACACTCCTGAAGACTACTGTACTTTGACATAAATCTGACATATGACAGTGCACTGATGACGTCAGAGATTGACTCCAAGCACTTGTGGTCCTTCTTGGTGATAGTATGTGGTGCACAATCACTTGTCTGACCTATAGAATACCTTAAGGTCAGAGTAGCTTTTTGAAGCTTGAGGTAATACCTGCTGCCACTCTGACCTCGGGACACAGGTGGACAGTAGTCTCTCCTTTGATAACCACATTGCCACAGTAGTCAGGAAATCCTTCTATGTGGCACACCTCATCACAAAAGGGTTTTCTAGAAAAAAGGAGGTCATTGTTCCTCTCTACTCATCCCTCATCAGACCCATTATAGAGTACAATGCCCCATTTGGCATGTATCTCACAAGACACCTACAAGAATTGGAAAGGCCACAGAAATACCTCACTAAGAGGATTACCGGCCTCAAACAGATGTCATACTCAGACCGTCTCAAAAAACTCCAGCTCTACTCTGTTGCATATCACCTACTCAGAGGCGATCTCTGCCTAACATACAAAGCTGTGTAAAACCCAGAGCTGTTGGACATGCTACACTTAAAGAAATTCCAATCTCTCTGAACCACATGCTCCAGGGACCTAAACCTTGTCACCACAATAAACAGTACATGCTGGAGGGATAGATTCCTGTCCCAGACACTTCCCATACTCTGGAACAAACTACCCATTCATGTCAAGCAAAGCTCCTCATTGGCCCTCTTTAAAAAAAATCTTGACGACTGGATGGGAAATAGAAAATTCACCCAGGGATCACTTCTGTGGCACTGCTTGACAGGGGCACAGGAAAATAGTTTTCTTGGGTGGCAAAAGCCAGGGAACCTTTTTGGCTAGGCTTATATATTGCCCCAGGGCCGATAGCCTAGTACCTACCTATGAACATGCAGCAGTGTCAGTGATGACACAGCAGTGGTACAATTATTATGTTCTGCTGGTGGGACATAATTGTTCTGGAACCACTGTGATCAGTGGCATTGCTACTGAATAGGAAAAGAACACATGCCTGACAGTGATGCAACAACCTAATAGTGATACATGGTGTTTTAGCACTATTTTATCTTATAACAGCACGGCTAATGGGGGAAGAGAGCTATTATGACAGCTGTGATACTCCTGATTGGTGTAATGCAGTGGATTTGCTTAATTTATTCATATGGGACTGCCATTAAGAATGGGTGAAGTGTCAGGTAATCACTTGGGTTTCATCTTTATGCCATTTATTCAAATAATTCATTATTGCCCTAGTTAGAACAGTAGCAAATTGTTATATCTACCACTATAGAAAACAGCATTTTTCAAATAGTGGTTGTCAGTGACGTCACCGTATGCCACATTATTATTGACTGGGAATAGTACAGCTGGTGGATAAGTGCTCTGCTGGTTTGTCACAGATGTTATACGTCAGAGGGATGATTACTTGCTTCTGTAGGTGTATGGAAGAGTTTTATATACTACTCTCTAGCAAGAGAGCAGTACTTTGTCATCACTATAGCCACTGTACTTACTGATGGATAAAGTGAACATTATTTATTTATTTAATTGTGTTAACTGGGACTACCCATTTTAGAAGACCTATTTTCTGTGGAGTTCTGGGAAGAAAATTCTGCGGTGTAGATAGGCATGATATGAAATTAAACAGTATACACAATAACGCAAACATTGACATGGCCTGGATCCACAGAACAGAGGAGTTGCGATCCATGTGACTAAGGTTCAGTTAGCAGCCCAGCATAGGAGGAGCCATGCAAGGAGGGAGAGGAATGAATGGTGTGGTCCACTCACCTCTCCCAGGGAGGCGACAGGGGTTTGTACTTAGGAGCACAATGGATAATGTGATTTCCTTGTTGGAGACTGGGGAAACAACTGCTCATATCATGCAAGGAGGGACAGCACTACTTGGATGGAATGCCTCTTGTGTACGTGAGGGGATGACCTCATTGAAGAATCCATTATACATTGCTACCCAATGTCTTGACAGAAGCAGTTGGTTAACGCTGTGGAAAAAAAAAACAAGAAAATCCTTAAACCACCCCTGATGGCTATCTGAATGGTGGACCTTTGCGGTCAACTTTTTCTATTTATGGGGAGTGATTGGGCCAACAAAATAAGGAAAAGCTGATAACTGATAGGCAGAGAGGACAAAAAGTGGGAAAAATACATACAAGCAAACATTAAGGAAAAACAAGTAAAGGCAGCAGGTGATTTACTGAACATAATGCAAAGAATAGTTAGACTGCACAGCCAGTTTGAACTAGAAATGAATTGGGTTAGAATGTGTTGTAAAAGTTGCAACAAATATAGTTATAAAAAAAATAAGTCTAACCAGTACCATGACTGGACTAACTAATACAAAGAATAAATTACGTGTGACAAGTTTAAACTCTGTTTTCATTGATGAGTAAGTTGAATTAGTTATGGCACTATTGGTTAATTGAGTCTGTCCACCTTTGGACAGTATGCAGTATATTAGGAATTCAGAACCATCATATTATGGTAGGTAATTAAAAAATGGACTGCTTAATTGGATCAGGTAAAGTAGGATAAGGATATGCTGGTACCTCAATTAGGAGATCTACAATTACAATACCAATGAGACTGAAGTTATTTTTAATAGTCTTGAAGGCTCGCACTGCAGAACCTAAATCTGCATATTTATTCAAACTTTATATAATTTGGTGATACCTGCTTTATCCTAGTTATGATAATAGAGGAGCTGTAACTTATTCTAGTGAAATGAGATGCTGGCATTTAGATTTTGGTATAGATGTAAATATATGAATATACTTTTATATACATATTTTAATATGATACTTAGTAACAGAGATGCACACAAGGAGTGGAAAGTATCATTTGTTGTCTCCTGTTCTCAAAGAAGAGTAAGAACGGAGGCCCAGATATATAAACCTATGAGCCCAACATCAATCTTGGGGAGCTTGAGCCAGTGATCAGAGGGTTCTTTCTCCCTTTCTTTAAAAAAAAAATTGCCTGAATCTCCTTGTGTTCTGACTGCTTCTCAAACATTTTGGAAATACAGAGAATATTTTAGTGCATTTATTAAAACTGTATTTGCTTTAATATTGCTACAACTCAAGTGCTCTAGGTTGCACTGCATCTGAATTGTTTGTGTGTTTTAGCTGCTTTTCTGTATATATAGACTTCTCTGTATATGTAGACTAGCTACTTATTCTACTGTATTACTGCCTCTTAAATCATTTTTCAGTTGTGCACTTGCCTAGCTTCATTTAAAAAGTTTTAAATTGCTAATTTTGTAGAGTTTTAATTGCATTTACTGTTTAGGACTACACACTCAAGTGCATTAGCCTTTTCTGTGTTTATTTACTGTATTATTGCATTGTTTAGCCTGTTTTAACCAAAAAAAAAACAAAAAATACTGTCTTGTTTGCTCGTTTCCCACCTTTTCTAGCCAGTCCATATCCCAGGCTTTGCTTGTCTCAGGACTTTATTTTCTGTGCTCAGAGCTATCCAGACCTTGCTGTGGTAGAGGGAAGTCCTACTGCTTACCAGTGGGACTGGTGAGCAGTGTACTGCCTATCTAATGCTAGATGAGTGGTTTCCAGCTATGAAATTGCAATTTTATTAGCCTTTTTGGGCTGATTTTTATCCCTTTCAACTTTCTGGCTTAAAAACGTGTGTATTTGCGCATTTTTCACATCGTGCAGCACTGCGGGGCTACGGTTAAACTATTCCAGGTGCCAGAAAGTCTGCTCTTCAAATTTTCCCTTAGAACTAGCTGGTTTCTCAGTAGTAGCACTAAAATCTGAACCCCTGTGTCTAGTACTTGCTCTAGAACCTGCTGGAAAGCACTAGGAAGCCTGAAACTGATACAAGCACTCAACTCTCCTTGTCAATAAGGAGAAATTAATCGTAGGCACTAAACAGCCTATAATTGCAAAGTACCTTGCAAAGGTAACGAAAAACAGCTCTTGTACTTTACAAAAAAAAGCACCTAAACAGGCATGTCCAAGGGTCAGCTTCCGGTGATTTCTCCTATCCATCCGGTGAATCTGGGCATACTGAGGCAATGCGGCAACTGCCTCGTGTACACAGACAACCCTCTCCTATCACCCAACACTACAGCCTGCGAGAGATGCACTTAGAGCGAAACTGGAAGCAAAGCTCTCTCCAGCCAAGATTGTGCTAGACAGTCAAGAGGAGAAGGTTAACACCTGCACTACACCTCAAGCAACACATAGCCCTTCAAAACCCACACCATCAACACCCACACATAGCAACACTAAACCCACATATGTGGAGGCCCTTAACATTAACCTGCCCAAGCATCAAGGACCTCCAAAGCTGAAATGCAAACACCAGTCACAACCCAAGTAACACATAGCTCACAACACCAGTGTGCCACCCAACAACAGCCCCTAAGGTAAGACAATGTACCCAACACTTTAGTCATAGGTGACTCTATAGTCAGGCACACTGATGTCCCACTCACCAGGCTGAACAAGGAGAAAATTACAGTCTGCTAACAGTCGGGTGCCAGGATCTGCCATATAACGCATGCACTCAAGTCACTCCACAACAAGTACAAATAAGTCTATCATTGTCCTTGTTGGAGTGAATGACTTGAGACGTACCTCCCAGGACTACATAAAAAGAGACATGGAAAAGCTCAAGGATCATGTGGCACAGGCAGGTATGACCCTAGCCCTGAGTAGCATCTTGCCTTCACCCAGAATGATACCACAGTATAAGGACAAAATGATTGACTTCAACAATTGGCTAAGCTTCTGGTGTTATTCAAAGGGGATCCAGTGTTTGTCTGCCTGGGAAGACATGATCGACAAACCACGATGCTTTGCCAGAGATGGTCTGCACCTGTCACCCCTGAGATTCAGGTTACTGGCTAAAGCTCTTGCCACCCCTATAGTGCCTTTTTTAGGCAAGGTTCAAAGGACAAAACCACCACCGTAACAGATACAAGCATGCAAAATCTGAAGGTAATGCTAGTCAATGCTAGAAGTCTAAACCTCAAAATGCACTCTCTCGAAGCACTCCCAAAAATGGAGAACATTGATATCTGTGCAGTAACTGAGACCTGGTTCAAGGCTCCAGAGAGCAGCCCTGCAATACCAGGCTACAACTCTTATCACATGTTTCGGTCACCAAACCAGGACCGAAACACTAAAGGTGGAGGAGTGTCCATATTCACCAAGGATATTCACACCTCTAGGCTAGTTGCCCAACACAATGCATCTGAAATTTTCCAGGTGCAACTAACACTAGGTAAGACTGCAATCCAAACTGTAGCTTGCTACAGATCCCCCACCATGCCCCAAGATTCTCACTACACCTTTCTAAACATACTGGAAAATATTAAGATACAACCAAACACCCTAATACTGGGTGATTTCAGCTACTCTTCCATTAACTGGGAAAACTACTCGGGTACCAACTCCTTTTCCCAACGGTTCTTGGAATTCATAAATTCCAATGCCCTGGATCAACTAATCCATTGTCCCACCAGGGGCTTCAGTATCCTAGACCTGGTCATTACCAACATGGGAGATAGATGCTCCACACCAGTGGTCACCCCCTCATTGGTCAGGTCTGACCATACGCAAATCACCCTTGACATCCACATCCCACCCCCACCCCCAACCCCCAGTGAGGAAACCTCCATAAAAAACTTCTCCAAAGCCAACTTCATGCTACTCAAGTCAAAAGTGACAAACTTCATGACACCCATGCAGACAGGATCTGACTGCTGAATCCTACACTAAGGCACTGTACGAGCACATCCACTCGTGCATGAATCGTGCCATCCCAAATAGAACCAATATGCTCTCCTCCAAAAAAAGGAAGCCAATATGGTTGTCCCCTGCCATAAACAAACTATACAACAGAAGGAAGAAACTGTTGCAGAAAAGAGGAAATTCCCAGGATGCAAAAAACTTCCTTACCAGCCTCAGTAAGAAGCTGAGATCCCTCAAAATCCTCAAAAGCTAGTTACAAAAATAAAATTGCCAACAATTCCAAAGACCATCGCAAGGCATTCTATAGTTATGTCAAGAATCTAAATGTCAATGCTCAGATCTGCTCTGAGCTACAACAGAATGGCATTAAATATACTGATCCCAAGGATATTGCCAATATCCTGGCAGATCGACTTAGTGCCAACTTTACCCCCCTCTCACTCCCTAAAGGGCCCATCTCAATACCAAAAGATTGCAAAATTCCGGTAATCGCAGCCACACAGGTAGAAACTGCACTCTCCAAAGCTAAGAACATGAATTTACAAAGTGAACTGGCACCTCACCTAAGTGTCATGTTTAATCATAGCCTCACCTCAGGCTTCGTGCCCACTGAATGGCGCACGGCTACAGTTATCCCGCTCCACACGGGGGGATCCACCTTGAATCCCAGGAACTACCATCCCATCAGTCTGACAAGCCTGATCTGCAAGGGCATGGAACTTATAAACAAAGACATTGGCAACCTTCAGACATTGGACCTCACCCAGTTTGGGTTCGTGAAGGGACAATCTTGTCTCCTGAACCTAATTGACTTCTTTGAATCAGTCTCCAGAGCTGTGGACGAGGGTAAGGTGGTCCACACAGCCTATCTGGACCTCACCAAGGCCTTTGACAACATTCCCCACTGGGGAATCATAGATGAACTTACTAAGCTGGGCGTAAATCCCTACTTCACTCAATGGGTTGCCAACTGGCTTACTGACAGAACCCGGACTGTAAAAGTAGCCGACTCCAAATCCAGCTCCAGACAAGTGACAAGTGGAGTACCTCAGGGTTCAGTCCTGGTACTGCTCTTGTTTAGCATCTACATCTGAGAAGTACAGGCCAACACTAAGGGACTCTGGCTAACATAGTTTGTAGATGACTGCAAACTGGGAGCCATTATTGAATCCCCAAATGATGTGGATATTATACAAAAGGGCCTTACAGAAACAGATGCTTGATGCCAGAGCCATGGGCTCAAGCTTAATGCCAAGAAATGTATAGTTATCCCCTTTGGGCAAAAACATGTACCCATGAATTACCACATAGGTGGCAGTACACTAAACACTGAAAGTGTGATGAGAGACTTAGGGACACAGGTGGACAGTGGTCTCACCTTCGATAACCACATCGCCACAACAGTCAGGAAATCCTATGTGGCACACCTCATCTCTAAGGGCTTTTTATCCAGAAAAAAGGAGGTCATTGTCCCACTGTACTTATCCCTCATTACACCCATTATAGAGTATAACTCCTTGTTTGATATGTACCTCACAAGATATCTGCACCAGCTGGAAAGGCTGCAGAAATACCTCACTAAAAAAATCACAGGCCTAAAGCAGATGCCATATACTGACAGTCTAAAAAAAACTCAAGCTATACTCTGTGGCATATCGTCTACTCACAGGCAATCTCTGCTTAACATACAAGGCCATGTCAAACTCTGAGCTGTTGGACATGCTCCACTTAAAGAAATCCCAATCCCTCAGAGTCACACGCTCCAGGGATCTAAACCTTGTCATCACAATGAACAAAACATGCTGGAGGGATAGGTTCCTGACCCAGAGACTCCCCATACTCTGGAATAGACTGCCCATACATGTCAAGCAGAGCGCCTCCTTGGCCCTCTTCAAAAGGAACCTTGACAGTTGGATGGGAGATAGGAAATTCTCCCCAGGGATCATGTCAGTCACCCTGCTAGACAGGGGTCCAGGGAAGTAAATATTGTGGGAAGAAATATCCAGGGAATTGTTATGGCTAGGCTTGTATAGGCCGATAGCCTAGTACCAACCTATAAACCTATAATGGAAACAGTATTCAAAATATTCACTTGTGGGCCAACTCAAAATGATTAGATGAGGACTTGGTCTGAGAAACCTAGATCCAGAACTTATACATGGAATCCGGGAAAGTAGGGCATTTATTACATACTATCTGTTTTATTCTACCTTATTCCAACATATCCAGGAAATCAAGAGATGCAAAATGTGTTCCTTGTTTCTATAATGCTAAGTAGCCCACCAACAGGGGATATGAATTAATACTGAGTTTTTTTATCATGTAGTGGTGTATGACGGGGATGGTTAGTTTGATAATCAGAGAAGTTTTTTAAACAAATTTTATGTTCTCTTCAGGTGCTTAAAAACGGGCTGCCTAGTTTTTTTAGGTTGTTTGATACAATGTTTTCCCACCTGTGTTTTCTCGTAACTGCAGTGCAAGTGGACTCAGTTGTTATGCTCTAAAACGCACTCTGAGATCAGTAACCTGAAAAAAGAATACTACATTTTTGTTTGCGTTTTAAGTGATTAGTCTTTCTCTCAGTTAGATCAACCTCAGAGCAAGAATCATAAAGTAGGATTGAGGTGATGGGGTTGGTGGGGTGGGCCAAAGCTCCTGGATAGGTGGATCTGAAGATGGTGGGGTGGGCCAAAGCTCCTGGATAGGTGAATCTGAAGATGGTGGGGTGGGCCAAAGCTCCTGGATAGGTGGATCTGAAGAGGTTTGCCTCAGCAGAAAAAAAAATTTGTGTTTTTGTGCATTTTACATTTGCACAAAACTAGTTTACCATTGTCATCTTTTTGACTCTGTGTATTTGAACCTGTTTTTTTTTTTGTTTTTTTTTTTTTGCAATTGTTATGCATTTGTGTGTGGAGCAGGTGTGATTTAAAGAAAAGCAGTAGAACACCAAACTTCAGTTGGATGAGGAGCAGTATGTTACAAACTAAACTTGTAAGATGTGTAAAAAGTACACAACGTTATGTTGTAATGTGATGATCAGCAGCCAATGTAGCTATTCTGTTTTGTTTAAATTGTGTAGAAGAGTTGGTATTACGATAGAGGCTGTGTGAGCAGACGAAAAGAGGGAGGGGAGTTGATACATACCGATTACAGCTTTCCTTAGGCTGTGAGTATGGAAAATACTTACCGTGTAAATTCTATCAAGCTTCTGTTCACTTTTTTTTATAACATTAGCCACTTTTATTTTGTTAACATTTAATTGATTATCCAGAATTCAATCAGAGTTTCTCAGAGCTAACGTCCTCTATACGTTACAAGTCCAGGTAGGTGACATTGGATAGGTTTGAGGACGTGCCATGTGACCTTAAGATAAATACTATTTAAAGGAGGGAAGAGAATTACATTCACTGAATTAAGGAAAATGATGTCATTGTGTCATTGATGCTAAAGTGTAAACAACAGTGATTTTGTCTTTTATCCAAATATATAGATATGGAAGCCAGGGGTTCCTATTATGAGAGCGAAGATCCCTTTAGGTGAATACAAAGACGTCGACCCATATTGCGCGAAGTACGTAAACCACGAACGTTCAAAACCGTGAAGTTCGAAATGTTGATTTGTTTTGGTTGGCCCATCTGCGGTATAGCTCCGTAAGGTAAGTGTGCGAACAGTGCGATAGATAGGAATTTAGTGTTAGGATGTGGGTTAAGGTAAGTGCATAGATAGATAATGTATGCAAGAGTTAGTGTAGTGTTAGAAGTAGGTGTTTTTTAAATGTATGTATGTGTTTTATTTATTTTGTTTGGGTGTATGTGTGTAGTGGAAGTGTGCAATAGTTACGGACCTTAGGGTTATGGAGGGGTTAAGGAAAGTGCATAGATAGTTGTGTTTGTAGGGTTTAATGTAGTGTTGGACGTAGGGTTTTGGTGCTTTAGTTTAGGTTAGAAGTAGGGTTTGATTAGTGTATGTATGTGGTTTATTTATTTTGTTTGGGTAGGTAGTATGTAGCGGGTGGTGGGATTGGCCGACTGACAGTTCCATGTATTTTTTTCCCAGTTTAGTGCGTTCGGGATTTTTGCGGTTCACGGTATAGGGGTTGATGGTTTGGCATTCGCGCATAGGGTTTTTCGGGTTGGTAATATACACCCGGAAGCCAGAATGCAGCTTGGAACTAACAAAGCTGACAGCCATGTCAACGAGGATAATGGTGACGTTTCTGGCCTACTGCAGCATTTTTTTTGCAATGATTGTCATTTACAAGGATAATAAGTAGGACTGGCCCCAACACTGACCCTTAGAAAACATGTATATTCATTGGGATTGTACTGTTTAGGTAACTAGTAAAGAATTTTTGTGACAGTTGCAGTCAGATCATGACTGGTAATACGTTTTATATGACATACTATGTCATACTACAGAACTGTATATAGATCATCTGGCACCTTGTGTAGAACACAGAGCTGGTGCCCTCCTCCATTCCAGGTTTAGTAGCCCATTCAAAGCCAAAAAAAAAAAAAAAAACTTTTCTGTGCTCTGAAACTAGTGATTTTCATAAAGCAATGCCAGTACTGCATGTCTCACACCATCAGCACCCCCCCCCCCAATTATGACTGTTAATAGTTTGCATCTTTGGCCTTGTTATGGGTCTACTTTGTTGAATGCTTTAGAGAGAGCTAAGAAGAGTGAAAACAATTTACCATGGACTAGCTGACTACAGATCAATTTCACATCAAGAAGAGCTGCATCAGATTCATGATTCGGTGTGAATCCATGTTGAGTACTTGAGATGAGATTGTAACTTCTTAGGCACTACAGTAGGTGAGAAAGCACTCAGTGTTTGAGAAATGTTGATAAGGAAGTGAATAAGGCAATGGTAAGATACCTAGTTAGTGCATGTGAGGGGTCACATCTGTGAGTGGGACAAGTGCCTTTTCTCTAGATTTCAGGGGTATGGCCTTCCTTCCATTTCTAGGACATCTACAATACTCTCATTTGGTACAAGGTAATACTGTAGAACCATTCCGACATTTGTTGATGCTTCGTATGAGAAAAGAAGAGCATTTTTGACAGGTTTGTACTTCCTAGTGCAGTTTGCAGTGCCCAAGTATCATTATGACCTATGCCACCTGAAAATTGTCCTACAGAGGACAGAATCTGTTCACCATTGTGACTGACAGCAGAGTCACCAGAGTATGCCCTGCTACTTGTACTGTGGCTTGACAGTATCATGTAGTCTCTGGTCATCTCTGGACATACAGTAATTCTGGTGATAACCAGTATCTGATAAATATCAAACAGATGAATAATGTTTGCCATGGTGACAGTTATAATGCTCTGGTACTTTTCTAACCTGGGTTGTAATTAATGGTTTGAATGAATGGCATAAAGGCATGAAACTCAAACCTAGGCTATTTACTGACATATATCCAAAGGCAAATTGTTGTTGTATCTTTCGGCTTTTCCCGGTTAGGGGTCGCCACAGCGGAACTCCGGTCTGCTAATGATTGGCAGTAGATTTTTACGTACCGAGTTGCCAGCCCTGATGTACAACCTTCAACGAAGGTTCGCCCATTCACGCATGTCTCCACACAGAAGACGCTTTAGCTGAGAATCGAACAGGACAACGTCTTACTGTGAGGCAAATTCCTATAGCAAAATACAAAATAGGCTTTAATTAAACTGAGCATGTTTCAGAGAGCTATGCTGTCATGTGATGTTGTTGCAGAGGTGAAGAAAAGCAGCAGCACTGTTTGCTATTTGAGAAGTCATATCTGTCTGTCTATCATGCTGTACATTCATAACCAGATTTACAAAATGTATTCATTCATACATTTGATACCTGCTTTATCCTGGTTAGGATGATAGAGGAGCGGGAACCTATTCTAGTGAAATGAGCAACTAGTATATAGATATTGATATAAATATAGATATATAGAATAAACTAGAATCACAATAGCAAAACCGTACATGTACCGACACACGGCCAGAGTATAAAACTTAAATAACTTTAATAAACGGTTAGTGCTTTCAAGGGTGCTTCTGCCCGCTTCATCAGACCAAACTCAGCAATTTAAAAGTAACAATAACATAACTTTTTCAAACACTAAATAACCAATAAAACGCTTCTGAATTGGAGCGTATCTCTCGGTGGATGTTACAATGTATCCTATTAGCACCACAGAAAATCCTTAAAGGGACAACCTCCCTTAAGAAATGAACTGCATGGCTATACATAGTATCTCAAAAATAGTGCCTCAAGCAACATAACTGTAACTCATAGTAAGCGATACAAATGCACAAAATGTGAACATATCGAATACATAATCCAAGACAGAACATCTCATAGCATCTATAAAATGCAGATGTACATAAATGATATAAAAAGTATGGAAAAATGCTACTGCTTTTATTTATGCCTTAAGATGTCTTTGTGGTCTTTTTTTATGTTGGCAAATGCAAGAGAATGTTTAAATTAAGACTACAAGAACATGTTAGGTATATTAAACATAAACTGGATAGACCTATTGCACAACATTTTAGAAGGTTTCACAATTCTGATCCTTCTGGCTTGGACGCTACTGTTTTAGAAAATATATTCTAAATATATAACAGATTCGCTTCTTAAAAAGAAGTTTCTTTATAAGGACTCTTTGTTTATTTTAATGTTTAATACTCTACCCCACATAGGTCTGAATGTTGACTGTAATGGGAAGGTTTTAATTTGATTTTTTTAATTGATTGTATAATTGATTAATTTTGATTGTACCTGAGCTGTATATTGTGAATGTGTCTTAATGATTTTACTCCTGGAGGGCTGTTACAGCTGAAGTGCTAGAGTGTTATTAAAGAGTATCATTTAATTTCTCTGGACTTGGTTCATTTGGCTTTGTGTTTTTATTATTTGTAGATTCTGTGGTGCTTCATGGTATCTATTACTTGTCAAAATATGCAGATGACTGTAAATTTGGAGTTAGTCTGTCATTTAATTCAGATATCATCATCATCATCATCAGCCTCCTTTTTCCCATTTTCTGCATGGGGTTGGGGTACTGCGTTAACTGTCGCCATCTCTCTCGATTCAATGCCACATTCCTGCTATCTTCGACACACATGCCTGACTGTCACAGATCTTCGCTCACACAATACAGCTACCTCTTTGCCGAATGTCCTCATTTCCTCTTACCTTCTTCCTGTCTGTCCCAAATCTTCTTCACCAAACTGTCTTCTGCTTTTCTGCACTTGTCCAAACCACCATAATCTGTTCTTTCATCTTTTCTGCAGTTGGAGTTACTTTGGCTTCGGCTCTTATGTCCTCATTTCTGTATGCATCCCACAGTGTGCATCCTACCACCCTTTTTAGGCACTTCATTTCTATCACCTCTAGCTTCCTCATCAGCTCTGCCTTTACTGCCCAGGTTTCTGTACCATACAGTAGTACTGCTCACACCAACTTTTTGGGCACTCTTCAGTCATGTACTACATCTGACATGCTATGCCACTTGGCTGGAACCCCTCTGATTGTTCCTCTGACCTCTTCATTCAGCCCTCCCTTCTCCTCAACCACCCCTTCCAGATACCAGAAGCTATTAACCTGTTCCACTGACTTCCCTTTCGTCTTAATTCTCAGCTTCTTCTGATTTCCTGAATTTCCTGCTATTACAACTGTCATATCTGTACTCAGTTTTATCATGTGCCTTCAGTTTTGAATTCCATTCCCTTATCCTTTGCTGAAGTTCTTGTTTAGAGTCTGCCCGTAATGTCACATCATCTGCATACAGCAACATTGTTGATCTGTCCCCTCCGACCTGTTTGCTAATGTAGTTCATCACCAGTATGAGCAACAGTAGGCTCAGATCTGAACCCTGCTGTACACCCACACCCACTGGGAACCCCTCTGTGAGACCGAACACTGTTCGTACTTGAGTCATTGAGTCCTTGTACATAGCCTGCACTAATTCTACCAATGTTTCTGGGACTTTGAACCACCACAGTGCTGACCAAATCAGTTTTCTTGAGACCTTGTCATATACTTTCTCCAAGTCTAGGAATGCCCAGTTGGAGTCTTTCCTCATCTCTAGCTTCTTCTCAACTATCATCTCACTGCAAACATCAAGTCAGTTGTGCTTCAAATATAATTAAGTTAAATAAGGGTCTTGTAGAAATTACAAAACTGGGTAAAATATACAGAATTTAGTATAAGTTAATGCAGATACATGTTTAATTTTATAATATAAATGTACTTTTAGTGCACTGATTAACAAAGATCATTTTCAGACACAGCCCAGGTGACACAATCACAACTCATACATAGTTAAATGGAAGATGGTAAAAACTGAAATTGTTTGATTAAAATAGAACAGTGGGCACATGCTATACATAAAAGATATGAAGAGAGAAAATAAAACAAGGGATGTACTGCATAACACAAAGGCATTTTATAATTCTTTTCAAAGGTGTAGTGACATTTTAAGATTTAAAGTAAATACTTGAGGTAAATTAATATAGCATTATCAAGAAAAGATGGACAAGGCAAATGAGCGATGAGAAGTAAATAGTAGGTTAGATGTGATCCCTTTAGAGGCAAGAGCATTTGGTTTCTTTGAGAAACTATTTTTTTTCATTGGGTTAGGGGAGAGTTCCTTTAGATGGATAGGAATTAATTGTCAAAGGATAGGAGCAATAGCAGAGAAGGAATTGCAGATTGCAATACTGATAATGTTGTTTATCTGGCAATCTATAGCCTATGCTCAGCATTCTACGTAGGCAAAACCAATAGGAAGTTTAGGTTCAGGATCAGAGAACACCTACTACATATTAGGAATGGCTCTACTACAAATGCATTGGCTAAACATGTAACTCTACAAGGAGTTGAACACCGCTTTACTTTTATGGTTGTAGAGAGAATTAAGCCCAACAGCAGAGGTGGTCACATACAGAACTACACTGAAACCTCTGAAACTAGATGGATTATAAGACTGAGGGCAAATAAAGGGAAGGGACTTAATGATAGAGTACCCTTAAGACCAGTGCTAAAGAATAGAAAATTATATAAATGAGATAGGCCTATTGAATATTTTTAGTGATCTTAGATATGCAGCTTTATGCTATATAAATGTATTCTGTACACACAGAAGATTTATGTTTATTTATATTTTATACTGCTGTTATATACATATGTGTACATGCTTTTTAGTAAGGTTTTTGAAATCAGCGTATTTAAACGATTAGGTAATTTATTAATGATTTATTTATTTGATTGATTTCACTCATTTAATTGATTTTAGATTCTGATTGGATGAATGTTTTTTTAAAAAAAAGGATGGCTGTTATATGTTTTTACATGGTCTGATGGAGTGACATGGCTGTCATAAAAGCACTTACCTACTATAGTCTTTTTGTGATTTACTTCTGTATTGAACTTGGTTTTTTTGGATTATTGGACTTTCACGCTGTGACATTCTCATTCATTGGTTGTTCTATCCAGTACTACTGTGGATGTATATGACTTTTTGTTACACTGGTGGAGCATTTATCCTAGTTTCTTTTTTTGTGCTTAGCAGAGAAGGAATGTTTGGTTTTACAAACTTTAGTTGTGGGAATTAAGAACACTGATATTAGTCCCTCAGATTGTAGATGGATGTTTTTTTCCACTGAGCTCATCTGCTCTTCTTTAGAAAGTGAAGCAATGACTGGAGGACTGCATTCTAGTTGGAATAGGAGGACTGTCTTGCATATGTCTTCTCCTGCTGGCATAGCGAGGTAAGGAGAGTTTCTCTTGGGCCAGAACAGGAAGGAGTTGACTTTGCTCCTGTTTTTTTCAATGTGATAATGGAAGTTAAGGTCTTAGTCTACCCAAATCCTAAGATATTTGAAACAGGAGGTGCTTCTTAATTGGAATTGTCTGGGTCTATGATGGGAAGGCTGTTGGGTGATTGGGAGAGTTTTTGATGCGCACTGAACAGAATGATTTTAGTTTTGGAGGAGGTTGAGTATTAATTTGTTCCTTATTAGCCACTGATGGAGAGATTGCAGGTTGAAATAAAGCTCAGAATAGATGTCTATATTGTTGAAACTAGATCTACAGATGAACATGTCACCTACAAATAAGTGGAATGAAGTGAAATTAAAAAAGTGTACCTGTCTCTTGAGAGCATATACCCATTCATTATATTCCTATAATAGGAGTAGGGCACCTAGTATTGTGATAAGTAAGTATTGCAAGATGTGTGTGTGTGTGTGTGTGTGTGTGTGTGTGTGTGTGTGTGTGTGTGTGTGTGTGTGTGTGTGTGTGTGATTGTAGGTAGCTGTGCAGCTGTACTGCTTGCGTTGATAGGAGAACACTAGCATGGTTACCAGTAATTGTGCAGTGTTGATTCAGAGACATGTTAATGAGATGTTCCTCCAAACAGTTTATTCTGTCTCTGAATCACATTATGCCAGTGCTGAGCCATAGCTAGCAATTCTGGTATCCTGTTCCATTCCTCAATCTGATGTCCCCTTGAACTTTTGATAATAAAAGAAAGTGTAGCAATCAGCTATATACAGTTCAGTTTATAGCACATACGAAGCTCTGAAGTGCTTCAGCCTTGACCCCAAAAGCAATACTGATATTCAGCTTGGAATGCCAGTGCACTAAAGACCAATTGGTATTTGCAGATTGTGCCCCCCTTACATTTTGCATTTAGAACGAATGCCTGCTTTGCCCAACCATATTTATGGCTCTGTGTCACTGTTATGAACTGGCATCAATATTTTTTTGAGTATCAGCCTTTATTTTTTTATTGGCATCATAGTATTGTAGGAGGAATTTAATAGCCAAGGCTACAGGGCAGACATTAATTATACTATGTGAAGGTTCTTATATTCCTGTTAAGTGCTGCTCATTTTGACATAATTCATAACAGTCTAGGATGTTGAATCAAAATTCTGAAAACAATTCTTAGAGAGATCATTATTTTCAATGTGAAAAGAATCTGAAGAGCTTGGGCTTATTGATACTTTTATCCAGTGTTAACATAATGCAATATTTAATTACCACTGTGACCAAAACACAGAATAATATTTGTAAGCCCTAAAATACAAGCATGCAAGTTACAGCAATGAGAGGTCTGTTGTATATGTGATACCTGGATCTATGATGAAACATGGCTTCTCCCTTAGCTGAGACACAAAATACTACAACTCATGCTGATTCAAAACAGTTCAACTGAAGAAACTGCAGAACAGTAACACATCAATATATTTGTAGAGGGGGCTTTGTTAAAGTGCACCTTCCAGTGTAGGAAATCTTTCCACCCCCCCCCCAAATATTTCTGTGGTTACATTAACTCAGAGGAAAGAATGAATAAAAGAAAACTAAGAAACTCACATTTTAAGTTTTGTCAAAGACGACCTCAAACACAGCAACTGCAACAAATCAAAATCTGACATACTGTGTCATTAACAGCACAACAGTTTGGCTAGAGATGCATAGCGCAACAAACTGTAGTGTTCCAGACTATCTTGTACTGTAGGCTTGGGGAACACGACTGGGTATACAGGGCTAATTTTTGAAGAAGTCACTGTATGGGGAGTCTCAGAACTAACCAGACATGTAGTAGGCATTGAATAATGAAGGCATCAGAGCCAAAGAATGCATAATTAAGGGGAAGGGTAGTGATGAGGGGGTGAATAGTGCTGAGCTGGTCTAAGGCTGGAGCAGTGCTACAGTAGAGCAGGTGTCCAAAGTGATGAAGGCAGGCTAATGTGGTGGACTGAAAGCATCCACGCACAAGTAATCTACCACCAGATAAGTGAATTTAATGCTCATCTAGCACAATGCAGGACCCCGCTAGATGGACGTGTGCCTCAGAGTGACAAACCTGTTCATTATATATATGGGGAGGAAATGGGGTAGACGGGTGAAGAGGAAAAGAGTGAACAGCAACCAGACAGAAGCATGCAAGGGAAACGAGAAGGTATGAAATCTGGAGGGGATGGAATACACTTTTCCAGGATAAAAGCCCCTTTTGTAAGTATTACAAGAGATCAGAAGATGGGGATGTAGTGAGGGGATGGCAGTGGATGGCATAGATGTAGAAGTGCTGACAGCAGGGGCAGAAGGACAGACATCCATGTGAAGCTGAGTTTGTCTATTACCCAGTTTAAGCACAACCTAGACCAGTGGATGAGGAATAGAAAATTTACACTGGGCTTGGCACCCACATACCTATGGACAGAGGTGACTTATAAACGCCTGGCCCTCAATGTCCTGTTTGGATACAGGACATCATTCTTTTGGTAAAACTTGGCTAGCCTTCGAAAGGCCCCCTGGATCATTAGCCTAGTAACAATCTATGACTCTCTGACAGATATAGAACAGAGACTACCAGTTCACATAAAAAGGAGAACAATGTGATACTGTACTGTGGTGTGTACCATGGTGCTAATAATGACTATAACGCTGCGCCACAGTACTAAGGGTGTGCAAATGCCATATGCATAAGCATATTGTCACATGCTTCATCTTTACCATGACGTACATGGCTAGTGCTGGCATGTCTGGGTGTCACAGTGTGCTGTGACAGCAGTTCACAGACAGTGGTGCTAACTACCTTCATTACATTAATCACATTAATCTGCCCTTGTAATTATAACACTAAGTCTCAGTGACATTTTGTGTGCAACACTGGTTATTATTGTATAACTGTGGATTAACAGAATTTTGGTAGTCTGCAAATTTGGAGATTCACAGAGTTAGGAAGGAGTCATGCCTGCTGTAATATATCAGCAAAAACTGTAAACTCTGTGGTGGATGGCAGTAACACTGAAGCAGAGGTCATGTTGTATGTGTGACTGTTCCACTGCCATATGCTGAGGCATGGTTACTGTATAAGAATGGGGGGGGGGGGCTGCAAATAGCATTAACTACAGCTTATAAACAGGTGCATGAAGTTGGAGGCCATGGTCATAGTTACATCAGAGAAATGGGGGAGCTTATGTATCACATTAACTGCAGCTGATAAACAAATGTATAATGGGAGGGTTGTGGGAATCCACAGCATACCGTACACATACCTTGGCTGACATGTTAAACCTACAGGTATAACATGTCAGCCAAGGTGACATGTTACACCTACAGGCATACATCTACCTGCATGGACACCTGAGAGGGGTCAACAGCTGGAAAGATTCACCAGCCAAGAGAATGAAGTGCTTCTACAGGCCCTTTCTATGCATCCTGGGAAAAGTTGCTGCTGATGAGCATTATCTGGAACAGATTTAATATGGACTGGTGCAGAATGTAAATCTGTAGGCAATCATAATAGATCTCTACAACAGGTTCTACAAAGGGTTACTGATATGATGCTTTGGGCAGAGGAAAAGGCAGGGAACATTATGGCACACAGGTCCACCACAGGGGGGGACCATCAATACTGACGTGGGCTAATGAAGATGAAGAGTTTTTGGTCTCACTTGCTGGGCAAAGTAATGGTGACCCTCTCAGAGCAGAGGATGGTTTAGATGTGAACAACTTATCCTACATGGACTGATTCAGAGCCCTTTTACTATAGTCAGTATCGTACAGACTGCTAAGAGGTGACCCGTGTCTAGCATACAAGGCATCCTTGGAACCATTACTGATGGATTTTCTTTATATCATCAACATGTCAAATGGCATCAGAAATACTCAGTCTAGGGATCTAAACTTCTTCTGATAGATCAACAGAATAGTTTGGAGTGACAGGTGTATTTTGCAGAGGAGACTGTTGCTGTGGAGCAGACTCCCCATCCACATAAAACAAAGTTCACCCCTGTCCATTTTCAAGTGCAACTTAGATCTATGCTGGGAAACAGGAAATTTTCCCCCAAACTTCCCCCTGTACTACTAATAGACAGATGTGGTGCCTAAATGCTTCATCCCATGCATGGGTCCCATCATTATTATTTATGGTATGATCCCATTTATTCTCATTAGGGGTAATATATAATTATAGACCATGGGATGCAAAAGTGCAATCTGTAACTAAATGGGATAGGTTATTTCAAGCACAAAAAGGAAATTGGCTAGGCTTAAAATTACCTGCAAGGGCAGCTAGCCTGCTATTTACCTATGAACCTATGTGAGATCTGGGATGGGGCCAACTACCTGTGCATGCAATAGGGAAGCAGTAAGTTAGAAAAGGCACACTCTACTGCATGCTTCAGGGGAAGAACTGACCAAAGCCCACCTGCTTATCAGTTTTTCCATACATCTCTGATCTGCATCTGCAACAACCTGTATGACAAAGTATGTATGTCAAAGTATTGTGAAGCTTTATTTTAATGTGTAGTACTATACATGCCAAATAAAAACAAAAGGAAAGGCTCTTTGTTTGAAGTAATTCACTGTTGTATTCCTGTATTTTTTGCAGACAGGCAGCTAACTAGAGTAGAATGTACACCTTCACAATATCGAGCAATAAAACCGCAAAACAATCCTTCTCTAAGCTTTAAGTTGTCCAGTTTATTCAAAGTAATGAATGCTTTCATCTATCAGACTTAATCAGATGTAATGTTTCTTCCTGAAAAAAACATTACAATTATAGCTATTTAAATAACCCCAACCAGGGGGGTGGGGGTGGAAAACAGACCCTATGATCGGGGGTAAGGCTATTGTCCCTGATTGACTTCTAGTTGTCCAGCTGACTGGATGTAAGGCCAAGTCCCTAATTAGAATAGGAATTATGGATTGGCTAATAGTTGGGCCAGCTGACTGGGAGGGAGGCCAAGTCCATAGTTAGAATGAGTCGGACAGTAAGGCTCTTATTCACCTTCGTCTCCTTGTTAAGGAAAAAGACTCGTTCACAATGTTATCATAAAAATGAAAAAAAAGTATTTTTTTACAGACATTTTTTCTTAGCTGTTGAAAAATCATTTAATCATGCAGATTCATGGGGCCAACATGTGTATTGGAGCCAACATAAATAGTGACTCAAGTGTGCTTGCTTTTGCTGGGTATCCAATGTCATCTATCTAGATGATGAATTTATCTGAAATTAAGTAAACTGAATAAAAACAATAAAATAAGAGTGCCCATTTTATGGGGTCGGAGTTAGTTAATAGAAAGTTCCATCCAGTATTAAAGTAAATGCTTACACTCCTGAACTGTAGCAGAGGCACCAGACAGGGATGCCCCCACCTCTCCCCTTTTCTTTTTCTACTAGCAATTGAGCCCTTAAACAGATTACTTGGTAATTATTCTAATATTTTGGGTTGGTCCATTTATGGGGTCACTGCCATAGCCTTGGTGTTTACTAATTGTATAATCCTAACGAAAGATCCTTGAATGATATCCCAGATATCTATAGTGTGTTTGCAAGATATACCAGCTCAATATCAAAAACCTTAAGCTCAATTTCTAAATTTCTATTGTTTAGGTTGTCTAAACCCTTTCTTCAATATGTGGGAATAAAATTCCAATCTGATGTACAGGAAATGGTACATATTAACTTTAGAGGCATATGGGACAAGGCTTTTCTTTGGATTTAGTTACGGCAGCACTTACACCTCTCCTGATTGGGCATATTTCAACTATTAAGATGTTTGTCGCCCCCCATTGGTCTTTGTTTTCAGGAACACCCCTACTCCTTAGTCACGCCCATAGCTTATGAAATTGTGCAAGTTATTACTCGAGTCCTTCTGAGATGGTAGAAGGAACTGGGTAAACTGCAATACAGACGGCTTTTACAAAATATTCCAGCTTTGGGATGCCTGACTAGGATGGACACTCAAAAGCTTTCCTGTTTTCTCAATTCTTCATATCGGCTCGTGCTAGATTAGCCTGGTGGGTGTTAAATGAAATCTTTAATCTCATTATCTCGTTGCAGGTTACGCTGGTATCAGAAATCCCTCTATAAGCAACTGAAATCATGACATTCTGTATCTCAGATTTGTTTAGCCCTTCAGTCACTTTCTAAAATCATTGATTGGTCTGAGATTTGATTATCTGTTGCCCTTTTATGGGGTAATCCCAATTTAATCTTAGAATTTACTCTTTAATGACCGGACATGGGATAGGCTAGGGATTAGATGGATGCCAGATTTAACAGTTACAATTGAAGGCAGGTGAACTTTTAACAACTTTCATGGCTTTCCAGCTTTATGGGGTTTACCCAATCTGTCTTCTAGAAATTTCTATGCCTTCCCTGTATAGTTAACATATTTCCCTTCACTACTCATATTTCATTGGTACTCTATCTTCTCCTTAACATTATACATAAAAATGTTCTACTACATCACTTACAGATACCTATAAAGCCTCTGCAGCATATATGCCATATTAATTACGCTTTACAAAGATAAGATGCTTTCCTCTACTGCTGCTTGGATCTGCCGTAGTACTGCCCATATTACTGACTGATTTAATAGTACATATTTAAAAGCAGTTAAAAGAATTGACTCCATCCTCTATGTATTTGAAAATTGGGTGCTCTTTATGCATAATGGCTACTGGGATCTAGCCATCACTGTGATTAAAGATTTCATTTCTACTCACTGCTGTCATGGATGCAGCCAAGATAACCTTACTGTGTCTCATAAATTCTGGGACTGTCCTTCCATTCAGAAATTATGGTCGGCATTAGATTCTCAGATTAGTTAGTCCTTGGGATATCCATTTCCCTGTTCCAGAAGAGCATATGGTTACCCCCCTCCACCAGTTTTTAACTTGGAGAAGATTGGCTGAGATTTATAGATTTTACAACTCTCAGTAGTTATGAAGACTTACATTGCATCAACCCTGGAAAATACCTTCCATTCTTTCAGGAGAGGGTCTGCATTCATGAGTGATCCACTGCAGGAGGATTTTCACTAGAAATTCTCTAACTCTCTTAGGAGACCCCACTTTCGATCAGTATTCCCCATGGAGTAGTGTTACTAGTTGCATATGGTCCAATTTTTTTGGAACTGCTGACAGATGAGGGATAGTACATGCTCCCCATGTTAGTGATATCTCTGTTTTGTTTTTTATCTTTTATCAGTTACCTAATCCTTGATCTCACTTTTGACATATTTGACTTTGCATCCATCTACATTCCTTCCATCAGTTGTGCATTTTGTAAATAGTTACGCTTTTTATCTTCTAGCAGTTCTAATATCCTTTCAAGTTAATACTATATAGTAGCAAATGATTGTATCTGGTCTTTTAAAAAATATTGTATGTCAAAGTCTTGTCTGTAATAAATTGTTCTCTTGGAGCTTTTCTCCCCAGGCCTGCACTGAAAATGGACATGTATCCAGTTGGACTTTCCCAGTCAACAAATGTAAAATAAAAAAAATAAAAATAAATAAATATTCTGGATATCAGACATTTTAACTGTATTTGATATCACCTGAATTGTGTTTCCATCTGTATTTCCCAGTTGATATTGGTTCTTCACTATTCTTACTTGTTAAAGTTTTTAATTTAAAAAAGAACTAATCAAAAAAGCTCACTAGGGGGCTAAACTTTCTAGATAATGTCCTTACCAACATATTTCCTACATGTACCACCCATTTAGTATTCATTCCCTGTTAATTCTGACCATAATTCTAACCAATAATCTTAACTTTTAAAGTCTCAAATATCCCAAGTGCAAACATCTGATTTTTAGGACTTCAGAAGTACAAACCTACTTATACTCTGTGATGAGCTTTCAAAATGAACTGCACCTGGTACTTACTTAAATGAGTTCCATAAACTCCTGGAAAAAAGCAGCTAGGCCCAACAGTCTCTACTAGAACCAAATTTAGTGGAAAGTCCAAAAACAATCCACTCAGGTAGTACGCCAATATAAACATGCTTTATAACAAAAGAAAAAAAATCTCTCAAGTCCACAACAAATACAAATGTGCCCACATTAAAGACTCTGTCACAAAGACTAGTAACGTAATAAAAACTATCACCAGGAAGGAAAAAGCCAAACACAAACAAACTAGTATCTGACACCAAGGATAGTTATAAATATTTTTTAATTACATTACAAAATCGAGGGATAATACGTAGCAGTGCCATAATTAATTAAAAATGGAATCATCCACTCTTTCTGGAAGGCATAGTAGCAGACACATTTAGTCCCAACTTTATCTCTGAGACATTCAGTGAAATTCCAGAAATCCCTGAATCCATAATACCAACTAAGATCTTTAAAGAAAATGTCCTAACAGTGCTATCAAAAAAGAAAAATACCTTTTCCATAGGTCCAGGCAATTTACCTGAATGTCAGTTTAATATCACCGGTTATGCCCTTGTGAAACCAGTCCTGAACCTGTTTACCTTAAGCTTTGCCAGAGGGTATGTCCCAGAAATATGAAGGACTGTTGTGATGTCACTGCACAAGGGAGGTGCTCCAGTTGATCTGAGGGGTTAGAGCAGACATATGACATTGCTGGAGAAGGAGGAACTTGAGGCTTGGATTGTAGTCTTGTAAAAGCGGCCAAATCAGAGCTGATATTGGATCCTTGGACCCAGAAGTGAGGAAGAATGAAATTGAACAACACAGATGCCAAGTTATGGTAAGTACATAACTTCTAATTAATATCCGCAGGAATGGGCATACCATACCCCCCAACACAGTTTGATTAAGTTCATCACAGTATCTCTGCCCACAAGGAAATGTCCATACTGTGCTGGTCTGTGAGCTGGTGGTATATCAGGTACTGATTGTACCTCCGGCTTTGGCTCAGATGATAGTGACATGTAACACTGAAGGGTCTGTATTATCATCTTGAATGTTAAAAATATCGAACGCTCACATGAGTGAAACTGTACATAAACAAACTTGTTTTTTTGGGGTCGCAGTACAGTGAGGAATGGAATATTTGCCCTTTCCTCACTGTAGTGCGACCTCTGAGTTGGAATATATATTTAGCGGGGGGTGTAGTGGGCACAGCCCCCCACAATAGCAAGTTCATTTTTGTACCATTTTGCTCATGTGAGCGTTTGATATTTGTACCATTCAAGATGGTAATATCGACCCACACTGAAGGCACTGACTCCAGTGGCAACTGATAAGTGCTGCTGAGCTACTGCTACTAATCCTAGCATCACTCCCCTCATGTACATCATGAATCCTGATGTTCAACATGTTTAAGTGCCTTGGGACAATGCTGCCATTTTATATGCTTCCAAAGTGCTTGTGGTCGCTGTATTTACATATCCTATGCATCTCGTTTGCATGGGGGTCCTCATTTCCATGTTATGCCTGCAGTGTACCTAGGACAGGTTGAAGGGAGCAGCACCCTGGGTGCAAGGTGTCAAGGGTCATAATCAGAAGCATTTGCAGTTTGGTCAAATGCACTTCAGCACTCCTTGTGTTGACTAGGATAGTTCATATGCCTTACAGGCCATTTAAGCCTAGCCAGTTTGTTTCATGATAACCAATCCCAATACTTTGTGCCTGTGAGGTAAACATCTTAACCATTATGGAAAACCATTATATGGCAATGTGAATGACCCTTGGTTCATAGGTAAATACTAGGCTATCAGTCTACAGACTACTATAAATCTAGCCAATAATCTGAATCAAACTCGGTACCTTGCATCTGTGAAGAACATGCTAGATGAAGATGAGCACAGTATGCTGTGGCACTGGGAAAGAAGCAGCAGCTTGCAGACAACTTCAGCCCTTATCACAGCATATATTTATTAATTTTATTTATGTATTTATTCACTCTTTGGTAACCAGGTAGGTAGACTGGTCCAAAGACCTCTATCAGCTGTGAACTGGGCTCAGATGCAATAAACAGTGCAAGTAAACTTGTTAGACATTTCAAATATGACTGATTATTAGGCTTACATCATTGAAAAGCTTTAGATGGCTCATATACAGTTGTGCAATTCTGATAAAGTAGAATATTATGCAGTTTTTATGCATTTTTAAAAAGTAGCAAGTTAACATCATGTTTTGTCAGTTTACATAGGTTAGCAAACTAGTTTGGCTACAAAAAATTGCTTCTTAAAGGTTTAACATTGAATTTACCTTGAAAAGAAAAACTCGCATGGAAGTGAGTTAAAATAGAGATTGCAGAGATAGGCCTACAGATTAAGAAGATACCACAGGAGTAAGAAGAGTTAACGGGCAAAGAAAACCAGCGGAGAGTCTGTAAGCATTTTTAGAATGTTAAGCCTTTCAAGAGTTTAACCATTATCCAGCATTTACAAGCAACTTCCTTGAAGAGTAAGAGTTTTTTTAATGCCTAGTATCAGCTGTTTGTTTGTTTGCACTGCAGTAAAAGTGATATATGCAAACTGGAGACCTGACTGTGCATATTCATGCACAGCCTGGCGACACTGCATCAGACACAGTACAAAAGACAGGGTACAAATATCAGCTGCACAGGCGGCTAGGGAGCACAAGTGTGAAATGTCTTCCATATGGAAATGTGAGTGCTGTACCAACTGTAGCTTTTCTGCAGTATATGTAAGATGTGGGTCTGGAGAGGATTACTGAGAATGGTTATGTGATAGATGACTGGTACTGCTGGACTGGGCATGTGCAGCTATGGTGGCTGTAGTACAGTGTGTGTGAGTATGTGTGTATATGCAAGGACAGCCTCATCAGTAGTTGCAGCTCTTCACCACAATCTACTGGACAGGTCCACAGCATGCAAGGTAGATGTTGGGCATTTCATGCAAGCCCCCTCCCATGAGAGCTGCTTCTACCAGGCGTTCCATGGGCACTACCTTTCCTGCTGCATGCTCATGACCATTGTTCGTTAATGGACTTGGCACTACCATGTCTGGTACAACCCTTGAAATGCCCTCTCTTGCTCGTAGGCACCTCCACATCTAATGCTGATGTGAAAAGGCTGAGCTTGATTATGCAAATAAGGGCTCATGAATATCTCTTGTAATTTTTTTTTAAATTGTAACCCTGTCAGTTTGGACTCTAGTGTAGTATTGTCTATCTTTTTCTTCTCCTATATCTCTGGATTCCATAATGGAAAATCAGCAGCAAGTATCAAGAGAAGTGAGACCGTCTTTCTAGGTGCTGGGCTGAGTACACTTGTTTTATACTGTACCTTATGTAGCTTATTATTTGTCAGTCCAAGCTTAACTAATTGATGCACAGACATGCATTTAAACATCTTAGCTTAATTGTGGGAATGTGATCACTCTTTAACTAATACCTGTATGCTACCTTTAACAGCTAGCCATTTTACTTATATTGTGCAGAGAGAATCATTTATACATTCATTTACTTCCATGCATATATATGACTCTGTGAAGAAGTACTTTCAATCCATGTATTTACTGTGCATTAACAAGGGTCTGCATACATTTGGCAGTACCACCATTGCCACAGTGTCTCAGTAAGTAGAACAGTTGCATTTCATGTCTCACCGTCAGTAGGTTCTTGTCTCTGTTCCCACGACTGATGCTTTCCTTCCATATACACCGAGGGCATACACCATTCATGGGATACACAAAGGTTACAAAAGTCAAGTAGTCAAGTTGCACGTACTTTTATTTGTAATACACACCTCCTGCAGTCAGATATATTTTCTGAGTGAAATCCAATTGTACTTGGATAATATATTTGAATTGTTATTTATTATGGTACTTGCATGTTTCTCCCTACCATCTTTGTCACTATCCTTTCTGTTTATTACATTTGACATCTGTTTTTTGTGTGTGTTTCTCTATTTATTCTCCTTTGCTATGTAAAAATGTTTTAAGGGGTTTATATTACGTCGAACTTCAAAATGTTCGAACGATATTATATCGAACCTAAATGTCCAAAACATTAAAATAGCAAACAGAAAAAACAGCAGTTTTTTTTCCCCGGGGGGGGGGGGGAATCTCTGTTCCCTAAGAAAAAAAAAAAACATCCTCCAACCTAAAACTTAAACTAAAGTGGGGGGCTTTGCCCCTCACCCCCCTGTGTAAATATACCAGCTCTGAGATTGCACCACAATGGAGGAAATAGCAATGCCCCGAAAATGGCCCACCAATTTTTTTCCCTGGGAAAAATTGATGTGCCGTGGCTGCGCTATTTTCAGGTTTCGAACGTTTAAGTTCGATATTACATCGTTCTAACATTTTGAAGTTCGATGTAATATAGACCTGTTTTAAGTACCACCCCCATCTGCTAAAACAACCACCATCTTACCATTCCAAGACCAAACTGCCAAGACTGCCTCACAGGCTATTAATCTGTGAGGATCTTTGGATGCCTAGCTTGCCTTCCCATGAAGTTTTTATCCTTTGTAATTTATGGACAAATAACACAGATCCAGGTAGAACATTTTTGCATGTTACTCCTATCCATAAGGAATGAAGTTGCTGAACAACAGGTGATTTAGTGATCAGTTCATCCAGATTATGTTTGATAGAGTGAGTGGAATGCTTTACTTTATGTGGAAAGGAACAAGATTCCAAAGAAGTGGAGTTCTCTGTGATACATATCTGTTCCTCCAAAGTGTTCTATATATGTTGTAGAAAAGATTAAGATCACTCAAAGGAGTGTCTATGCCACCACTGGACTTGCAAATGTAGATCTGAGAGGACAGGTTCTGTCTGTGAGGAAGAGCTCACCCCTCAGTAACCTGTATGATGCTAAAAAAGGGGCAAGGCTTTACGAAGGTCACTGTAGTCTATATGATTTATGTACTTGATTTTCCTGGTGAGATAGCATTGTGGTCATTTAAATTGTGTTAAGTATTTGGCCAAGTACGTAGCGAATGGAATATTATACTTAGTGATTGGCCTGATAAGTGCTGAATACTGTGGAATGATTACATCTCTATATTGAAACACTGTACCCTTACTAATAAGCTGTGCAATGGAAAAGAACTTTCTTATAATAGTGGATACATGGTGAGAAAAGGACAGTTTATTGTCCATATAAGCTCCCATGTCACTAACTACCAGATCTATTTTTCAGGGGTGTGTTGTTAATATGATAGTTCCAGGGGAAGCTGTGGTTGCTGAAGGAGACTATTGTACATTTACTGTCATTTAACTTTAGTCTGTGATTATGTCATCAGCAATTTGTCAGGAAAAGGCCCTTTTGGAGGATCTTGCTTGTCCACTGGGGAGTTTATGGTGACAGTGTTTACAGTCATCTGCAGACTTGAACAATTATAAATCCTTAACATTAGTTTGACCTCTGAGAAGTAAATGCCAAACAGGAGTGGTCCAAGGACTGTACACCACTAGTAGTAGGTCTGATGGAGGAGGTAAAGCGGCTTACCCTACTTCCTGGATTCCATGTGTGATCCACTTTGTTATGCAGTTACTTACATTGGGATTAACATTTACATGGCAGAGTTTATTAAAAGTATCAGAGTGAGGAATAGTGTTAACATGTTTGCAAGGTCTTGATATGTGGTATGTACTGATTTTCTGTCATCCATTGCTTTAGTAACCAGCTGGCTGACATGATCATGGAATTGGTGGACAGGCACCTATTGGCCACCTGGAAAGCCTCCTTATGTGGCTACATAGTTACTTCTCTGCCCAACACTTGCATCACCACTGAAGCTAGGGCCTAGTGGCGAGGATGCCCCAACTGGGGAGTGTTCTCCTATTGGATCCAGCATGGGCAGGGTGATAATGCTGGCTATACTCACCCTATCCCTCATCCTGGTATTCCCTTCCCTTTTGCAACTATACCCACCCTTGTTTGTTTCCAATCTGCCCTATCACCCTTGTCTTCCTTCTGTTTGTCTGATGCCTCCTAGCCCCCTCTGCTGACCCACCCTCATTGTGTCAGCACCTCCTATACCAAATTTGTCTGCCTTTTAGTTTGTTCATGTGCCCCTTCTACTTATCCTATTCCTTTTACCCTCATCCAGTTTTCTTTACTGCCTTCCCACCCTTACCTACTCTACATGTATGTATGTATATATATATATATATATATATATATATATATAGGGCACCTAGCTACCACAAACACTCTGCCTTCCCCACCAACATCCTATTCATTCCTTAGTGTTTCGCCTTATGTGCTTCCCTCTCATTGCTTTCTACTATTTCATAACTTTCCTATATTCCCGTTTCCACCCTTTAATTTGGTTAAAATCATATGAAACCACTCTATATTGGCGCCTTAAAGTTCCTTGCTGCCTTTTCTATCTTGCTACTTCTGTGTGCCTGTGAACATGTTGAGCTGCATTGCAGTGCCCATTTCCCAAGTTCATAAACCTTTCTCATTGCATACTGTGGCCACTGGTGTTGGATATATGCTGCAACTACAGCTCCTGCTTGATTGTGAGTGGGATTTATAATTAGCTGATGTGTTGACAATGTTATTTGATGATGTTAATGAGCTTCAGACCTCACTGTGTCCAATAGGTAAGCATTGCCCTCCATGTTTCTGAATTCTAGCCCTTGCATTTCTTTGGCCAGAAGTAGGAATATTGCCGCTATAAAAAAATGTTTTCTTTAAACCTTAAAGATTATTAACATGAGTCAGAGGAATGATTCTGATAACCAGGCAGTTTAACAGAAAACTTGCAAGTAAGATTGTTTTTGACTAAAACTGTCAGCTGTCTATTGTTTAAAAGCTTAAATCAAGTTTTTTTGGATACTGCTATATCCTGTATTCCATGCACCTCCCACTGTACAGCATATTTTTCTCTGTATCACCACTGCTGCTTATATAAGGAAGATAGATATTTCAGTATTTACACATTATAAGTTTCTAGTTGCATGTCCAAGTCTAAGAATGATGAGCATCAATTTGTGTAAACTGACTGCTGGTGAACTAATTCCTGTATCTAGAAGATCTTTGCAAGTTGCTCTGTTCTTGGTGCTTTAAGTAATTGTTTGACGTACGACTTTGAAGAAGTATACAAATAAAAATGTTTTTGTTTTATTGTTTAAGGCTGAATGAAGGTTATGCCTTTGTGGTTTAAATAAACTTTTCTACAATTGTGATAATTAACGTGACCTTTTTGACATTATAGACTCCTATTTAAAGTCATACATGCAGACAACTGTACACATACATACCGGATCGGTCGAGGCCAGGGTTAACAACGACTGCCACCAGTACTGTTGGCCAGAGGAGGAGAAGAGGTGGAAGGCATGCCCGAAGGCAGGTAAAGACTAGGACTGTGATAGTGAGGATCGGAACTTTGAATGTTGGCAGTATGACTGGTATAGGGAGAGAGCTAGCTGATATGATGGACCGAAGGAAGATTGGTATATTGTGTGCGCAAGAGACCAGATGGAAGGGGAGCAAAGCTAGGTGTATCGGAGGTGGGTTCAAATTGTTTTATCATGGTGTGGATGGGAGGAGAAATGGCATAGGCATTATCCTGAAGGAACAATATGCTAAGAGTGTTTTGGAGGTGAAAAGAGTGTCGGATAGAGTGATGTTTATGAAGCTGGAAATTGATGGTGTGATGATGAATGTTGTTAGTACATATGCTCCACAAGCTGGGTGTGCGATGGATGGGTAAGAAAAATTTTGGAGTGAGTTGGATGAAGTGGTGATGACTGTACCCAAGGGTGAGAGACTGGTGATTGGAGCAGATTTCAATGGGCATGTTGGTGAAGGGAACAGCGGGGATGAGGAAGTGATGGGTAGGTATGGCGTTAAGCAAAGGAATGCAGAGGGTCAGATGGTAGTGGATTTTGTGAAAAGGATGGACATGGCTGTGATGAATACATATTTTAACAAGAGGGAGGAGCATAGGGTGACACACAAGAGTGGAGGAAGATGCACACAGGTGGATTATATCTTATGTAGAAGGGCCAGTCTGAAGGAGATTGGAGACTTGTAAAGTGGTGGCAGGGGAAAGCGTAGTTAGGCAGCATAGGATGGTGGTTTGTAGGATGACATTGGAGATCAAGAAGAGGAGGATGAGTGTGAGGGCAGCACCAAGGATCAAATGGTGGAAACTGAAAAGGGGTAATTGTGAGGTGATGTTCAGGGAAGAGTTAAGGCAGGCACTGGGTGGCAGTGAAGAGTTACTGAATAGCTGGGTAATTACAGCAGAGCTAGTAAGAGAGATGGCTAGAAAGGTGCTTGGTGTGACATCTGGAAAGAGGAAGGAGGACAAGGAGACCTGGTGTTGGAATGAATAAGTACAGGAGAGTATACAGAGAAAGAGGTTGGTGAAGTAGAAGTGGGATTGTCAGAGAGATGAAGAAAGTAGACGAGTATAAGGAGACGAGGTGTATGGCAAAGAGAGAGGTGGTGAAGGATAAGGCATATGATGAGTTGTATAAAAGGTTGGACACTAAGGAGTGAGAAAAGGACCTTGGCTAGACAGAGGGACTGAGCTAGTAAAGATGTGCAGCAGGTAAGGGTGATAAAGGATAATGAGGGAAATGTACTCCCAGGCGAGGAGAGTGTGCTGAGCAGATGGAAAGAGTACTTTGAGGGGCTGATGAATGAAGGGAATGAGAGGGAGAGAAGGTTGGATGATGTGCAGATAGTGAATCATGAAATGCAGTGGATTAGCAAGGATGAAGTAAGGATAGCTATGAAGAGGATGAAGAATGGAAAGACTGTTGGTCCAGATGACATACCTGTGGAAGCATGGAGGTGTTTAGGTGAAATGGCAGTGGAATTTTTAACTAGATTGTTTAATGAAATCTTGGAAAGTGAGAGGATGCCTGAGGAATGGAGAAACTGTCTTGGTACTGATTTTTAAGAATAAGGGTGACGTGCAGAGCTGTAGTAACTACAGAAGGATAAAACTGATCAGTCACAGCATGAAGTTATGGGAAAGAGTAGTGGAAGCTAGGTTAAGAAGGGAGGTGATGATTAGTGATCATCAGTATGGTTTCATGCCAGGAAAGAGCACTACAGATGCAATGTTTGGTTTGAGAGTGTTGATGGAGACGTACAGAAGTACAGAGAAGGTCAGAAGGAGTTGCATTGTGTCTTTGTAGATTTTAGAGAAAGTATATGACAGGGTGCATTTTAGAGAAAGCATATGACAGGGTGCCTAGAGAGGAGTTGTGGTATTGTATGAGGAAGTTGGGAGTGTCAGAGAAGTATGCAAGAGTGGTACATGATATGTACGAGGGTAGTGTGACAGCGGTGAGGTCTGCGGTGGGAGTGACAGAAGCATTTAAGGTGGAGGTGGGATTACATCAAGGATCAGCTCTGAGCCCTTTCTTATTTGTAATGGTGATGGACAGGTTGACAGATGAGATCAGACAGGAGTCCCAGTGGGCTATGATGTTTGCAGATGACATTGTGATCTGTAGTGAGAGTAGGGAACAGGTGGAGGAGACCCTGGAGAGGTGGAGATATGCTCTAGAGTGAAGAGGAATGAAGGTCAGCAGGACTAAGACAGAATATATGTGTGTGAATGAGAGGGAGGATAGAGGAATGGTGAGGATGCAAGGAGTAGAGGTGGCAAAGGTGGATGAGTTTAAATACTTGGGATCAACAGTTCAGAGCAATGGTGAGTGTGGAAGAGAGTTGAAGGAGAGTACAGGCAGGATGTAGTGGGTGGAGAAGTGTGTCAGGAGTGACAGACGAGTACCAGTAAGAGTGAAAGGGAAGGTCTACAAAAGGGTAGTAAGACCAGCTATGTTATATGGGTTGGAGACAGTGGCACTGACAAAAAGGTAGGAGTCAGAGCTTGACGTGGCAGAGTTGAAGATGTTAAGATTTGCACTGGGTGTGACAAGGATGGTCAGGCTTAGGAATAAGTATATTAGAGGGTCAGCCCAGGTTGGAAGGTTTGGAGACAAAGCCAGATAGTCAAGATTACGTTGTTTTGGACATGTGCTGAGGAGGGATGCAGAGTATATTGGGAAAAAGATGCTAAGGATGGAGCTGCCAGGTAACAGGAAAAGAGGAAGGCCTAAGATAAGATTTATGGATGTGGTGAGAGAGGACATGCAGGTGGTTGGTGTAACAGAGCAAGATGCAGAGGACAGGAAGAAATGGAAACAGTTGATCTGCTGTGGCGACCCCTGATGGGAGCAGCCGAAAGAAGAAGACTCCTATTTAAAGTGCTTTCAAGTGAGCAGCACTGTGTAACATTTGGTGGTGATGCTGGGCAGCATGTGAACTGATATTCTCTTAGCCAAGTAAATTGTGAAAGAAAGAAATGTTGCTGTTAAGCGACATGGAGCTTTCTACTTCATACTACTCAAGCGCCACAGGACAATAATTAAATGTTTCAGGAGAAGATAATGCAGTATCTGTAGTGAGCTAACAAGGAACCAGCTGAGCTTTATAATAAAGCACTTTTGCTTTACAAACCCTGATTTTCTGTCAGAAACAACCCTTTAGTGCACTTATGGTGGCCCAGCAGAGGAACATGGAAGTGGCCCAGCAGAATGGCATTTATACCTTTCAAGAGAAATTCCTGCCTCTGGTTGAAGGTGGAGGATGTAGTCAGGAAGGATTCCACTCCTGCTACAGGTGATAATGGCCAGCTACATCCTCCAGAAGATGAGCCCACAGTTAATGCTGACATTTGAACAGGCCTGCAAAGTGGGCTGGAACTATAGCCTCATTTTGAGTGGGGAATCCAAAAATAATATTTTGATTCAGAGCCTGCACATGCCAACAACTACAAAATGTTGAAAGCTGAAATGCTTGCATGTTCAGGGGTTAATACAGCAGTTAATGTTCCAAAATGTCATACTTCAACATATTTTGGACAAATCACCATTATCTAAAGTGTTTGATTTAACCCATCTAGCACAAAAGTGGATAAAGCCACCAGATTGTGGGGTTCATTGTAATGTATCATTTTCGGATGAGTTTATCTTCACCTACCTGTTGATGGAGAAGTCAGGGAAATCTATCCTCAGCAGACTTATTATTAGACCTGGCTGAAAAATAGCTGATGGCAAGTGAGCCATCGCAAAATGCTGAAAATCATTCACTGCAAAGGAACCCCTACAAAAATAGCGGTAGTGGTAAGAACGGTCCCAGAAGTGAGGGTTAAGATGAAAGTCATTTACCTCTTCAAAGATACAGGGACTGTTGTAGAACCCTGCTGATTGGGATGGGATCAAAAATAAGTTAGAGAAACTAAAATGTTTGTTGTGATCTGATCCTGGGCAAATAGCTATAAAATTCTTCACTAAACAATGATCCTATGCAGTATAATGCATTTAATTGCTGGAAAGAGGGTCTGTGTTTTTAAACTCTATAGTATCAGATGTTAGTAGTTCTGTACTACAAATTTAAAAGTGGGTCTTTTGGATGAATGGGAAACAAGCGCAAGGTGCACTTGATTTTGCAAATATAATAACCTTGATAAGTGTACCACTGGTATGTGCAATAAAAACTGGTGGATGTATGTGTAGATATTTCTCAGTGATAAAGGCTAATGTCAGGGGCCTTTGACTGACCAAGTTCACAGATTAATGCAAATGGGGAGCTATCATAGATTACCCCATGATAGAAACATCTTACATGATGGTCTAATATAGACAAATGAATGCTGGCAAACCCGCAGGCTAAAACTCAATGCCAAGAAATGCATTATAGTGCCTTTTGAGAAAAGTGCCACCCATGCTAATTACTTCATTGATAAGACACCCAAAAGAGGTGAACCAGTAGTCGGGAATCTGGGAACATATGTAGACAATAATGTGGCCTTTGACGAACATGTGGCCAAAGTAGTAGAAAAATCATTCTTTGTCACCTAACTTATAAGGAAGGACATGGCATCCAGGTCCAAGGAAGTCATAGTGCACCTTTATTCGGCCCTTATCGTATCCTTCCTTGAGTATAATGCCCTCTTTGGCATGTACTTGAGCAGACATACCCAACAGCTGGAATGACCACAAACTTTCCTTCCCAGGAGAATCCAGGGTATAAACACATTATCCTATATGGATCACCTTAAAGCCCTATCTCTGTACTCAATCTCCTACAGGTTACTGAGAGACGATCTATGATTGGCATACAAGGCATCCACAGTTCCAGCTCTGATGGACCTTTTACACATCTGCAAAATGAACAGCATCAGAACCATTAGATCCAAAGATTTAAATTTTCCTTGTGACATAAATAAGACATGTTGGCAAGAATGATGCGTCTCAGAGGATCCCCATACTCTGGAACAGGCACCCCATCTATGTGAAGCAGAATCCATCACTAACCCTATTTAAGCATAACCTTGAGCAATGGAAGGGGAAATCAGAAATTCACCCCAGGTCTGGCTCCCTTATCTCTGAAAGACAGAGGTAGATACTAATGCCCAAACTAACATATCTCACCACAACATAACATGTAGAAACTTTCTAACTAAACTCCCTTGATACACAGGGACACAGTTTGGGGTGGACTGAAAGGCTAGGCTTATAAAGGTCCTGATGGTCTTTAGTCTAGTATTTTACTATGAACCTATGGACCTATGAGAGACTATCTACAGTTGAAGGAGTGTTTCATACTCTTGGTACACTGTTATTGCCATGGCAACACAAACACAGAAATGATCTGATACATTTTATTGGACCAACCCAGGCTTTACAATTACTCATGCTTTTGGATTTATAAGAACCTATAATCAGCAAATTTTGGCCAAAGTAAATCCTGTGATAGTCTCATAGAAAGTGTCACATCACCTCTGTGTGCCACTATTTACTATCAGTGGATCAGCATGACATTTCTTCATTATTCG
The DNA here is from genome assembly GCF_019279795.1 of Protopterus annectens. NCBI lineage: Eukaryota > Metazoa > Chordata > Ceratodontiformes > Protopteridae > Protopterus > Protopterus annectens. The sequence goes on along the minus strand of NC_056743.1, from coordinate 59,282,143 downwards.
TGCCATCACTGCATTGGAGTGATCATTCTGCAAGGATGTCATCCTCAACTGCTTTGTTCACAGGCATGCATTAAAGGTTGTTATAAAGGGTCCACAGAGCCTGGGAAGAATGTTGAGAAAGGTCTAAACATTTTTGGCTTTTGACCTAGAAAAAGCCATTAATGCAGTAGAGCAGAAGATGCTCTGCTTATATTAGTAGGAAAAATTCAAACTGGAATGAATCTGGGACAAAAAGCAATAGTAATAGAACTACCCGCGAGATTTAAACTATAGTTAACATGAGTTTTAAGAAAGCATAGTGGGTGAATTCCCCTTTGAGAGGCTGGAAAGCTTTTCCCAAAGAAAATTATTTGTAATTCAGCTATTGCGCATAGCTTGCTGCTTAACCCAGTTTTTCTCCTTGTTATTGCTTGCTATGCTCATTATAGTGGACTGCTCATTTCAGTTAATATACTTTATTCCATCCCAATAAATATGCAAGCTGATTTTGCTTTATCTAATCTCTCCTTATGTATCTGCTTATCCCAACCTATTTATAGTGGATATATGTTTCTCACTTAATATTTCTTTTGAGAATATTGTTGCAACGGCTGATACTAATTTGTTTTCAGATTACCTCCTTATGTTATTGGATTGATACCATGTTCACAGTGGATGAATTTTATCTTCAGCTGCTACTTGTACTGCTGTATCTGTTGAAATTAATTACTTTTATATAGATCTTACTTTCTATTACATTAGTACATGTAAAATGTCTGCTATAATCTGTCTTAGGTTTTCCTCTCACAGAAAATCCTTTTTGGAGCTTGCTTCACTGGGCCTCTGCTCAAAAAGGGTTTTGCGTGATGTATTTGGACCTTCCTGGTAACCAAATGCAAATGTATAAATAAGTATGCTTTAAAGAAGTGTGCCTAACCACCAACCCAGTCACAAATCTGAGCTGTAGATTTCCACACCTCTAGATGCATGGCTTTACAGTCCTTACATTTCAATTCATTTTCTGACGAATCAAGTTAGAATGTATAAGCCAAAAACATATATATCTTGTGAGCAGTAAATTGTATTAAAAAGGTACAAAGAGCAATGTTATAAATAAAAAAAAGTTTCCTTTACAGCAATAGTAGATTATGCATTCACAGTTTTTACATTGGTAGTGTAATACATTATACTGTACACAAACAGTTATTGTATTTTCTCTAATTTTCACAACTTTTTATATCAGGGAAAATGTACAGCCCAGACATAGTGTCATTTAAGCTAGATTTGGGTTTTTATGACAGCAATAAATTCCATTCCAAACGTTTGTTTGTTCTGATATTTACAGAAGTTAGAAAGATATGCTTATTTGTATAATTAGCAATATAAATAGCAATGACAGTGTTTCAAGGTGTATAATCTATAGTGCAAAATGTTTTCAATGTTATCTAAGGTTTCACTTGATTCTGTGCAAAAGGTAGTAAGACAGCTGGGTTTTAAATATTAATGTACACTTGGAAATATTTATATTTTCATAAATACTAGCAAATGACTAGAGCATTTCACACCATGCCTCTCAATAATATGCATCTCTCTCGGTTATGAAATATGAATGTAAATATCAAAATATGAAAAATAAGTGACATACAGTTAGTAATATCTCCTCTGCAAGACACCCTGGATTAACAATCAGTGTTGTATTACTACTTACACTTTTCCCTTTTTACACTGCCTATTACTAATTGGCACATTACTTCGTTAAGGAAGCCAGCCCCAAAAATGTCACTGTGCCATAAGGAAATATGCGTGTTAAACTGAAGTATTCAAAGCAGATTGGAATGAATGTGTTCAACTCTCAAGTCTCCTTTAGTTGTTAACTCTGTGGTAGACACTTTAGGTTTGTCACAGACTATGCCCTCCTTCAGTGAATCAGTGAGGACAAGGAGACCCCCCCCCTCCAAGGTCACTGGATGTTTAAGAATCACCAGTCTTTTTATTGTAGAACACAGACCTGAACCTTAACATGGAAACACCTATGGCCAAAGTCAGGGGAGGTGGGTGCTAAGGTACAAGGGCAGCTGCATGACAAGTATGTAAGTATTTACAGTACATATGGCCTTTCTTGCCTTGATAGGAAAAGATCTCCTTTAAGGTGGCTTGTGGGCAGAGTATTGAATGTTACCATGTGCTCAAAGTCAGGGTTACAGAGAGAGAGAGAAAGCGAGGGGGAGAGTGCGAGGGAGGGAGAATGGAAGAGAGTAAGTTGGAGAGAGAGGGAGAGAGAAGGGGAGAGTGGGGGGAGAGAGAGGGAAAGAGAGAGAAGGAGGGAGAGACAGAGGGAAAGAGAGAGAGAGAGGGAGATCAAGAGGAAGAGAGAAAAGGAGAGAGAGGGAGAGATAGAGGTAGAAAGAGCAGGAAAGAGAGAGGGGGAGGGTGGAGAGAGGGAGTGGGAAATTGACTGAGTGGGAGAGATGGAGTGATGGCGAGAGAGAGATGGAGAGAGAGGAGACTTTCTTCTGCATATTTTGGATGGAAGCCAAGCTGAGCTTTGTGAAAGTAAAGAGTTTGGGAAAAGAAGAATGTTGTATTTCTTAGGCCAGGACTGGGGATATTGCTTGTGCTTAAAAATATGTTTCTGCACATTTAAAGAGTGTTATCACAGGTCAGTGAAGTGATTCTGATAACCAGGTAAGGCAGGAAATGAGAGAGGGAAAAGCTTGCAAATTAAGACTGTCTCTTTTGACTAAGATTCTGCTTTAACTGTTCAGAATCTTGCTTCAGGTTATGTTGATGAGGGTATATTCTTTTTTTTTCAAAACAGGTTTATTGTTTTAACATATAAGAGAAATATCATAACAATTGTATACAAGTAATTAAAAATAGGTATTATTATAATATTCAACAAAACAAAGACATCCACTACAATCAGATCAATTAATTAAACTTAAATACCATGCTATTGAAATTAAATTTTTTTTAACAAATTTTGTAAATTATCCCATACAATAAAATAAGATGTTTTTCTATTTGTTCTAGTCCTAATTGTGTTTATTTCCATATGGCACACTATATTCATAACATTTTTAAATTCATTAAACGAAGGAGGTGTATCTGAAATCCAATTTCTAGTTATTATTTTCCTAGCCACTGCTAGAATAGACCATAACAAGGGAAGTTTAACCTTTTTAACACTTTGAGGTACAGGTGTGTTGAATAATATAAGAGATTTAGAAATAATGAAATTATCTGTAAAAAGAGCCTGCAAAAATTCATTAATTGACTTCCAGTATTCTTTCAATTTTATACAGTCATAAAACATATGAGCCCAGTCAGCATTAATTTCTACATTACATCTCTTACATAGATTATCTTTATTATTTATTTTATTCATCATCAAAGGTGTATAAAAAGATCTATGTAAAAAATTCCATGTATAAAGTCTCCAGACAATGGAAGATGTAGTTCTATAAGCAGATTCCAATATATATTGTTCATCTTGTTGATTTTGTGGGTCCCCATTAATAGAAGTGAAATAATTCCAGTATGAATCTACACTGTAAAAAGTTTCTTGTCTGATAACTTTATGTATGTATGAAAGTTTACCTTTATCAGAAACTTTATGTTGTAAATTTAATATCAAGTAATCAATCAGTGTTGGAATAGATTCTTTAACAGTTATAGACATTAAATCTATTTTATTAATGAGATGTTGTCTAAAGGTCTGAACCTCTAACCAGCAAGTTTCTCTTAGATCAAATTCTTGTTTTAAGAAATCTAGATTTTAACTTTATTATCAGATATCAACTGATACCAGTACTTTAGATCATTATCTATAGCTAAATGAGTTCCTTCAGAAGTAGATGACAAAAGCATACCCTGAGTATACATTATAGGAAATACAATAAAATTCCATTCCCTATACTTGGGGTGCATGAATATAAAGTTACGATAACTAATAATAATATTTAATGGGTAACAAACCATATGTTTAGGTGTAATAGGTGAAGTACAAAATTCCTTTAGTAACCATAACACGGAGTTATTTACAATCATATTTTTATGTGTTAAGGAGATTTTCATGAAGTGTATACTAATTAGCTCCCAATAATCTTTCCATTTTGTGACATATGACTGATCTATTAATAAAGTAATAACTTTTACAATAGAAGAGATAGTATATAAATTAAAGTCTGGAAAAGAAATACCCCTTGAGACCAGCTATTAGTATGTTTCTTTAATGCAATCCTAGGTCTATTAGGTGCCCATAAGAAATTTAACATTATTGTGTTCAGTTTCTTGATAATTAATTTTGTAGGTGGAAGTATTATTGATTGTATTAAGTATAAAATCTTGGGGAATATTATCATTTTAATAATTGTAAGTCTCTCCTCCATAGTAAAAAACATATTATTCCAGGTATTAAAAAGATTTTGTATATTAAGAAAACAGGTATTATAATTATTATATATAATAGATTTAATATCTTTAGATAGTATTATACCTAAATAAGTTATCTGACCCGAATTGGGTACATATTTAGTAAAATCACTAATGAGAATATTTTTTCGTGTATATATAGGTAGTATTTTAGTTTTTTCTTCATTGAATATTAAACCAGAAATACTTTTAAAATTCATCATGTTATCAAATAGAGACTGTATAGAAGAATTAGATCCTGCTGATGTAATTAGAACATCATCTGCAAAAAGTTGAATTTTGGATGTTGTATTTTCATCTATTTCAAAACCCTCTATGTCAGTACTCTTTCTGATCAAATTAGCCCAAGGCTCCATTACTAAAGTGAATAATAGTGGAGAAAGTGGACATCCTTGTTTTGTACCTTTAAGAATGGGTATTTTTGTGAAACATATGTTCCTACCTTAATATAAGCCAACGTTCCTTTGTATAAATGTTCAATTAGATTTACAAATGCATCCGAGAAGTTTGTGCACTTCATTAAGGTAAACAGATAGTCCCAACTTACTGAATCAAATGCTGAACTTATATCAAGACTAATAAGTGTTAAATCTTTCTTTTCCTATTTGCAAAATCTATTAATGTTAAAGTTCTTCTTATATTATCAAAAGTATTTCTATTTACAATGAAGCCTGTCTGATCTATATCTATAATGCCGGGAATGATTGTCTTCAATCTATCAGCAAAGATATTCATAAACATTTTATAATCAACATTAAGTAATGAGATGGGCCGATATGAAGAACATCTAGTTGGATCTTTATTAGGTTTTAAAATTGGTGAAATAAATGTATATTGCCAAGATGGGGGTTATTAACTCAGTTTGGGCCAAAATAAAACCTTATGTATTAATGAATATGTATTTTTAGAAAGGATTTTATATATCTCTGGTATAATACCATCATTACCCGGTGCTTTGTTTGATTTAAGCTTATTTATTTGTGTAATAACTTCTGTATATGAAATACTCTTGTCCAATAGTTTAATCTGTTGTTTATTAAGCTTTTTATTCATATTTGTGGTTATAAACTCCTTTATTTTATCTTTAGGTTCCATGTTAATATTATTATGGTTTATTTTGTGAAAGTGATTTCTAAATTCATCTAGTATTTCTGGTATACTAGAAACATTCTTCTTTTTCCTTAGAGAAAAGATTTCTTTGATATGGTTTTGTTTATTCAACCTTTTGTTTTATTTTTAAGTCTATGTAAGTATTTGGGGCTTATTGAATAAGACAAAACTTGTATTTCTCTAAAGTTATTTTAACTTTATGAGTTAAAATTTCTTTGTATTTCTCATTTAGTTTGTTTATTTCTTCAATAACTTTCTTGTCCATAATATTTTCTTTATTATTATGTTTATAAGAGTCTAATTTACTTTGAATATCTAACAATTCCTTATCCCAAGATTTCCTTTTATTATTATACCATCTGATACTTTGTCCATATAGATATGATTTTAAAGCATCCCAAACATAAACAATGGAGACTTCAGGAGTGTTATTTGTGTCTAAAAATGTTTTACTTCTGAAAGTATATATTCTTTATAGTCTTT